>NW_022639574.1:684629-716334 GCF_010583005.1 Odontomachus brunneus | reverse complement strand
TTATATATATATATATATATATATATATATATATATATATATATATTAATAGTTCAAAATAAACACTTTGCAGCGCGATATCTGCTTTTAAGCTCGTAGTATATTGTTCACTTTTTTATTCTTATTACCTTATTGTGTGACAAACGAAACAGTATCGAATATAACGAATCTAATCAGTTTTACCTGCCAGGGCCAGTATGAATATTCAAAAAGAAGATGCCGCGTTACGTATTTGCGCGACTTGGCATTGTCTCGCGTGAGAAACGATGGACCTCCGGGAGCTCATGACGCTCGTCGGTTGTCGCGATTTCGACGCTTTCACGACGACGTTTGAGATAGCGCGGCATGACTGACTGTACCTTCCTGCAACCTTGAAAAATGATCGCATTGTCAAAAATACCGTCCAACACGGTCTCTCACCTGCGTCCCTCCTCCCTATTTTTCCTTATAAATTATTCTCGAAAGAAACGGAAAGCTTTGGACGAAAATGCGAGTCTCGCGCGGATGACTTGCGAAATTATTAATGCCGCTCCGACTGCCTCTCTCCCCATTCTCGGCCACTTTTTCATAGCTTCCGCGACGAAATTTAATTCGACGCCGGCGTTCGGGGACGAAAGATATCGCGCGATCGTTGCCTAAGAATTAGAACAGGGAAAAGAAAGCGTTTATGCATGCTTAGCCGATTTTAATCGTGAATGGCGCAGCTAAAAGTGCAATGAGCGAAACCGAGCGTCGTCGTTCCGGCGAGATTATCTTGATTCTGCATTGGAATTCGCGTGTTTCCTTTTAGGCGTCCGTCGTTTTGAAAAATGATCTCACTGTCAAAAATAGCTTACGCTTGACTCTGTCACCTGCTCTCTCCTCATATTTCTTTTTTATGTGCCAGTTGCACAGTAGCTCACCGTGTGCAGCTCGCTCGAGAACAATTCGCGTACGGTGGAGTGCTTTAGTCGAGAAAACTTAGGGGAACGTTTCGTGCGGCCGATAAGTGCGTCGCTTATCGTTTTCGGATCGAGGAACGATAATACGTGATAATATTTGCGATTCTCTCGTGAAAGCATTGTTCCACGAGTAGAAATTAATCGGGGTGAACCCTAGATATGTAGTGGCTCTAGCCAGGAATACCCCAAAATAGACATACTTCCAAAGAGCTCAAATATGGCTAAGATAGAGAAATTCTGAATAGAATTTCGCGAATAGATCATGAATTGATGTTGACGTGGAAGTCCCAAACAAGACTTGAGCTAATAAGGCTTAATCAGGAGTAGTTAGTCAATTCCTGAAATGATTTCAGTAAAGAAATGATTATTTATTAATAGTTAATGATTGATTGAATGAATTACAAGGTAAAATTTGTTATTAGTGTTATTATATTTTGAATAGTTAAGGAAAGTAAGAATTTTGTATTACAAAGTTTTTTGTGATTTAAAAAAAATATCTTTGTGCAGAGAGAAAGAGAGAGAAAGAGAGAGAGAGAGAGAGAGAGAGAGAGAGAGGGCGGGGGAGGGAGAAAGAGGGGAGAGAGGGAAAAAGGGAGGGAGAGAAAGAGTCTAAATCAACCTGTCTTTATTGGGGTTTGACAAAAGTAGAGAGATGAACTGTGTAAACCATTAAAATACCTTTTTAATCCCCGCTTTAAATTTTCGAATTTCGACTACGTTGTCGCAATACGTTGTGTTTGCGAAATGAAACGATTAAGCGGAAGAGGGAATACAAGGGAATCGTATATTCCCAGAACATAATTTATCTTGGAGACAGAATGATGTTGTAGTTCCACGGGACATTAAAAACAGATGCGATAAATGAATGGAAATGGATATATAAAATTAAAAAAAGAACTTTCTCGTCATCGTCTAAATGTTACAAGTCATCCACGCAGCCAGCTTCTTAGATTCTCAGAGTCAGAGGTTAACGCGAATTATCATGTCCGTAAAGCGGAGCGGCGAGCGCACGTCGCGTTCCATTCGAGTCTTTCATCGTGGTATGTTTGAAAGCCGTCTTTTACCAGCGAGGCAACAGGTTGTACAAGTGAAAGAGGTTGTGAACTTTGCGAAAGTCAAACGTAGCCGTGCCTTGTCGTCGTCTTCTTCTTCGTTCTATCGTCCCGGAAGGATGACGTATGTGCAGGATGTTTGATACAAGACAGTCCAATGGACGTGTGCAGAAAGAATATATCAACCTGAGAAAAAAGATCTTACAATTCTTCAAATAACCACGTAAAATTTCCAGATCACAGTTGCAAAAATAACCGACATAAAATACGTTTCAAGAAAAATCAAGATGAAGATTTGATACATTGTTTAAAGAGTAGCACTGAAGTTCTTCACTGTTATTGAAGTCAGGCGTAGTCAATTTTCTTCTCTTTAAGGATATTCATTGACAAGTTTAATCCTTAATAAAATGGGTAAAGCAACAGTAAAAAATAAAACCTGTTTTTAATTAATTTCAAGGATTGAATCTTTTTTGTTTTATGTAGAAAGACGTATGGACTACTCATTGGTAATAAAAACTAAAAAATCAAAATTTTGTGGATTGGATCATTCTAACTACGATCACACAATTAATGAAAGAAGATTAGCGAACCAGTGTGTAGAAGAAACTCTGTAAGCATGAGCTCCATAGGTGTAAATTCATAAAAAAATGGCTGAGAAATAACTCTGAGCGAGTAAACTTCCTATGAGAATTTAATAGAACAATAATAAGTCCTTTGCAACAAACTAGTGGATCTAGTAAGACAAGTCTAAAAGATATTTTTACTTTGTCTTATCTGGACAAATCATAAGGATGTGTTAAATTAGTGTTAAGTTAGTGTATTGGAGATTAAGAATTAATAAAATTAATAAAAGATTCTTAGAAGAGATTCTTAGAAGTGTTTACAAGAAATTAGTAAAATTCGATGAAACAAATAACTTGAATCTTGAATTATGCTGATTAGACAAAATCTAATGTTTAATATACAGAGTGTTCTATCTCTACAACGTTTGCAGAAATTGAACGTAAACTAGAACGGGTTGAAGTGAACATAAAAATCTGTCTTGTGATATTCGCAATAAATCTCGAGATATTAATTAGAGAAGTTTATTAAGTAGATACTAAATAAAGAAGTTAGTGAATGATCATGCACAATATGGTAGTTGAACTGTAGTGGCAATGTGCGCTGTCATGTGTTTCTACAATGGATCAAATTGAACAAAAACTGTTTTTTTTATTATTTTGCAGATAACCATGTAGATTTTTAATTATTAAAAGAGGAAAATTATTACATGATTGTGCGTGAATTGTGCGTTGAATGCAAAAATCTTTTTTAATTAATAACTAAAAATCTATGTAGTCATTTGCAAAATAATAGAGGACTTTTTTATTCAGTTTGATCTAGTCTATAAGTATATAACAGTAGACGGCGCCACTCTGTAGCTCATCTACCGTATCATACGTGATCATTTATCAATCTTCTTTAATTAATATCTCAAGATTTATTGCAAATATCACAAAACGGTATGGGACTTTTATGTTCATCTCAATCCGTTTTATATTCCTACAAACGTTGCGGAGAAGAATCTAGGGGAGGGAAATTTGTATATATATATATATATATATATATATATATATATATATATTTTTTTTTTTTTTTTATATATTTTTAGTAGCAAATTTTAAATTAGAAAAATTTTTAATTTTAATTTTTAGCAATGTTTTAAATAGTCTGATACGACTTTTACGTAAGTATTCTTTTCAAAGCAGTTTAAAACAGTTTAGAATAAGACAGGTACTTTTGAACTTGCTTCGTTAGATTTAGTTCAAGATAGATTCGTTGGATCTATGCACATAATCTCTTACCAACGATAATATCGCGATAACTCGAGCGATGATATCGTGAAGAAGTTTTAGCGGCACGACTCGCAGTACACTAATTCGTGACAGCGCCACTGTCTCGTTTAATTGTGGCGAGACGTGTCCTTTAGATCGAGCAGTAACAGGGATAATCACGTCGAGATAAGGTGTCGCGTAAGAATTTTAGCAAAAATAGTTCGTACGAAAATTTAGCGAAAATAGCGTCGTACGACGCATATACGACACAACACACGTGTTAACGCAATCTTGTGTGTTCACGCGATATAAAAACTAAAAACGGTTGATACTAGACGCAACAATCAACTGTTTACGCGTTTGTTATCAAATAATAAATTTTATGAAATAAAAAAACATAAGTGTAGATTAGATCACTATATGCAGGCCATTTATATCATATTATCAGTTTGGCGAAATTATCGTTCAATTAGCTGCGTCATAAAGATAACAGAATAACCGATCGGGCGCTCGGCCGGCCGACCGGCTAAATAACGCCGCAATGAGCTAATGTGCCGGGCAAATATGTACAAATAAATCTTCATAAGATAATGGGAAACTGCTTTACTGCCCAGCGAAGTAAACCCGCCGCTGCTGAAAACTGAACTAGCTTGAGCGCGGGCGGGTAATCAGAGCCAGAAACTTTGCTCAATTTAACTTTGTTAATAAGCTGCTTCGACGCATTTCTGTCGAGAATAAAATTTCCAAGATGGCTTCGGGACTGGTCGAACTTGTACTATCCTTTAAATGAAGTTATTAACATAATCAAGCGTCGCAGTAGGGCCGCGTGGCGGCGGCTGCCTCGTGGATGTCGCAATTACGACTCCGTTCGAGTCATTCACGCTCATGCGTGTCTTTACGTACAGCAAAGACGATAAACTGAGAGAAGAAAAAAATATTAAGGAGAGATTTTAGCGTTTGACCAAATATAAGGTAAACCTATAATATGTACACAATACACAAAAATTGTGAACGAATTAACAGAAAAATATAACAGAAAAATTAACAGAAAAATATAACAGAAATTTGAGCAATCTTTGCTGTGTCGTTTCCGAGATATTTAATTGTAAAGTTGTATTCGTACAAGAATATGTAGAGATATCCTCCATAATACAACAAATTTCTTCCAATTTGACAAAGATTTGTCAGACAGAAGTTTAAAAAACTGTCGTAATAAAAAAATAGACATTTATCTTAATAAACTTTCACGTAAATTTTCAGAAGAGAAATCTAAATCTTTCGATTAGAAAACTCGTGAAATCATGATTACATATGATGATATTTATAAATTTTATTTCATTAATGTTGTCGTACAATTATTCTTTTAGAATGATGTTATTAATAAAATATTGTTTGATATATTAGACATAAATTAGATAATATTAGACAAAGATAATCTTATGCTAGAATCTTCTTAATGTTACTAAAATTACAATTATTTTCGACATCAATTATATCCTCTTGTTATTCTAACATAAAAAATAGTAGCAATTAATATACATACAAGGTTATTATATAACTTTATATAAGTAATAGTAGAAATTAAACGAATGAGTCTGATAAACTAAGGATACTTAAGGTTACATTGTATAGTAACACTACAAAAATTGTTCACCTGATTATAATTCTTTCTAACTAAAGTTAGAAACATGAAACATTTTTTTCTCAATGTGCTGTGTATTTTGCGATACGACTAATTGCTAACTAAATCATCCGATGATAAAAATCACGAGCTTATTGAATGAAATCTAAACGATGTTAGAAAAAAAAATTTTTTTTAAGTGTACACTTTGGAAAATGATTTTGGCGTAACATAGTTTTATTCCATAAATATGTAACTTATGTCACATAATTGAAGCGATCAATTAATTAAGTCAATAGGATGTTATCATCCTATTGACCTAATGTGATTGTTAGTGTTATCATCATTTGATGGTTCTGCGATGAAATATCTCACCTAGACGAAGAATTATCGCGCGAGTGGAAACATCGGATATACTCATCGCGCTAACACAGTCGGTGGACGCGAATGTGAAGTATGGTCTTTAGATGCGAGTACTTCCTCGTAATACAATAGATCGATGACTTCCGTGTTTGCACTCATCGCACTAATGCGCGCACGCCGAATCGGGGGAATTTATCGGACGGTTGGTCAAATAAAGCTTTGTTAGGCGCGAATTGATCGAGATGCTCGACATTTGGATGTGCAAACTAATTCCTCAAACTTCAGAATCAAGGAGCAGATAGATAGATAGATAGATATACGAGGGAAAGTCATTAATTAAAGGCAATTTCGGTACAATGGACACGATACCGATGTTTCTCTGAATGCTATTATAAAGCAATTATCTAAGCACATGTTAAGCTCGTATCGGCAATTCTACTACCCGCACATGCGCAGTATAATATCGAAAATTGCCGCTTCACTGTCAGAGCACATCATCGTAAACGAGCTGTTATACGCTTTTTGGAAAGTCGGAAAGTGTGAAAACAAGTAAAATTTTGCTGAGTGGTAGCTCAGTATGGAGAGAGTTGTTTCAGCCAACATAAGGTGTACGAGAGTGAGTCCAGGGATTTATAGAGCGCAGACAATGAGAACCGACAGCGCAGACCAACAATCGTCGCAACGGATATGATCAAAGCGCAAATTGATATATGAATTAGGGAGTCCTGGAGAATTATAATTGATATAATCGATGCAAATTCTCTGTACCAACTTAATAAAACGTTAAGTCGAAATTGTCTTTAATTAATGACTTTTTCTCGTAGATAAATAGATAAGGATATAAGTGACTCTTTTCAAATAACACGGTGATCGGTTCTATATTATTCAAAACTGTGTTACTCGAGGCTTGAAATTCAAGTAAACTTTCAACTTTTTAATGTGCATTGCTTTTTATCGAGTATCCGTGTTATTTGAACCCCGCGCAACTCAAGTGCTGGGCTATTCGAGAATTGTCGTAATTTTTTACCGTGCTATTCGACACTCCGTGCAACTTAAATATCGTGTTATTCGAGGGATGCTTGTAGTTGTATTTATTATCGATAGACAGAGTAAATAGACAGAGAGACAGATAGATAGACAGATCTATAAAGACATTAATTAATTTCTGGATACCTAAGAATATTGGTAATTATACATGATGCGATTTAAATAAAGATTTACATGTAGTTAAAAATATACAGGGTGAGACCTATTTTAAATGGCGTATTTTTTGAAAATCAAGGATTCCATCGAAAAATACTTCAAAAATTGTGGAAAAGAGTCTGGGACATCCTGTATAGTAGCGCTGTCTGTCGTTGCATATACTTATAGATTAGATCAAATTAAATAAAAAATGTTCTACCATTTTGCACATAACGTTTTTTGCGTAGATATTTAGTTATTAATGAAAGAAAATTGTTATATGATTGTGCGCGATAATGCACAAATCTTCTTGAATTAATATTTAAAAATTTATGTGGTTATTTGCAAAATGATAAGATTTTGTTCAATTTGACTTAATGTATAAGTATATACAACAGCAGATGGCGTTATTACAACCATATCGCGATCACTCACTAATCTTCTTTAATTAGTACCTCGAGATTTATTGCGAATATCGCAAAACGGTATGAGATTTTTATGTTAATTTTAATCCATTCCACGTTCCCACGAATGTTGCGGAGGCGAATCTGGGATATTCTATATATAAAGTTTGTATCGAAATCAAATTACGATCTTTGTGATCAAGTCACTATTAACATCGGAGAGCGGTTGTAAAAAATCGCGAGTAATTTGGTAAATTTAATTTTATGCGTCTCGACGTTGTACAACGAAGAAATATAGGGAGCAATTCATTTGCGTAAGCTGTGCGACGAAAGCGGACAGAGAAATCATCGTATCACGGTCTGCTAATAACGTTTATACAGCCATCAGAAGAGTAACGTCTTTATAGTGGCAGTTAAAACTCTAATCAAATTTTGCTAAAAGCGAGCTTCTCGTACATTACTCGACGATTACTCCTCACATGTACGTTACGACCGACCTGAATGTGACGAGTCAGCAATCATTGCGCTGAACCAGCTGTTTTCGTCTCTCCTTTTTTCTCTCTATTTTCTATTTTCATCTAATGTAAATCCGCGTCACGGATAAGTAACGCGCGTAGGCGTTTGCACGGGTGAATCGACCAGGTCGACGTTACTTTTGACCTTCGTGAAAAAATCATCTGAGATTCTTTCTTCTCTTCTCATCCGCCTCCTCCTCCTCTTCCCGAGAGAAGAAAGAGGCGGGGATGATATTCCCGACGACAAGGGCGCGAGATTTTGTCTCGCGTCAGCGGAGGCCCGACAAAAGAAAGAAGCGGCTGCTGTGCACCGGCTAATTTGCATAAATTGCGACGACACGACGACGGCGGACGCTTCGCACTTCGCTAACTACTCGCTTAGCCGCTATAGGCCGCGGAACACCGAGGAAGCCGAGATCTTTATGGCGGTGATAAACCCGAGCTCGCCGGCTTCGAGTTACAAATGACTACTGGTAGCAGAAAACTATTGCCTCACGACTCTATACACGGGGTGCTCGGGTTCATCGTACCTCCTCCTTCGTCCTCACGGACTTTCTCTGCCGCTTTGAAACCGCCAGTTCCTTTGTTCGACGGAAAAAATTGTAATTATGATATTTACTTTACTGAAAGGCATTAATATTATAGAATAGATGCCTGTCAATGCCTGCGAAATTTCGACGTACGATTGATCATAAAAGATATCAGTGAAAGAGATCGTGAAAGGCGAATCTTGCAGCTGCATTACTATTTTATCTACTTTCCCTATTAACTTTCCCTAATCCTAAAAGTATATTAACTAAAATCTAAGATATACGTATGGAAAAAGATATAGTTGGGTATAGTAAACGAAATTTTTAATGAAATATGAACGAAAATTCCGCTTCAAGTTACCGGAAATTTTGTTGACTTGAATAGAATTATCTGTTAACTTCAACTGTTCATATTTCGTCAGAAATTTGGTTAATCCAACCAAATTCTTTTTTCAGCGCGCATATATATATATATATATATATATATATATATATATATATATATATATATATATATATGTGATAAAACAACTCGAGGAAAGACAATATTACAAATAAATGGTAAATATTTCGCTCTCTTCCTTTCACAATTCTTTCACGTTTCATGTTAATTAATCGTCTAAAATTAAATAAAAGAGAAGCCTTATTTGTTTTTTAATATATTCGTATAAAGTTTCTATTCTATTGATTTTTGCTTTTCAATCTTTTATAAGTGTTGTTTATTAAGCCTTAAATCGCCGCATTGCAGTAGAAAGATAATTTTTCTCGTAAATATAGATAAATAAGTCTTCATAGAATCTTAACGAAACTCGGTACAAGAAATCCTTTAATCGCTCGATCCTCTACGCAACGTGGATAGATCGTTTTCGCAAAGAACACTGAAAAAAAAATATAGTTGCTTTTGGCGTCAACTATAATTTTCTGTGGTTTTAAGCATAAAAATAATTAGAAGAACCATCTTTCTAATAATACTTACTAAAACAATTGTTTTCCTAACTATTTTTATGGTTAAAATCACAAAAGAGTATAGTTGATGCCGTAAGCAACTATATTTTTCTCTCAGTGAAGAAGAGTCGGCTCTAAAGCAAAACAAAAAAGGAAAATTTCAATTTCTTGCCATTTCTCTGATTGTTTTATATTGATTATTCATGTTCAATAAATATTACACGATTTCCTAACACAAGGAAGGTTTTTTACCCATATGATATATAGCACTATTAGTCCTGTGCTTGAACTCGAATTGCCCTTTTTCCTATTTTTTGACAAAAAAGGAAATTCGTAGAAGAAACGAAGCGCAGTGAAGAATACAAGGTACACCCTGTATGCGGCACATCTCGCGTACTCCTCCCTGATTCTAAGCTCGCGCGCCTTCCATCCTCCTTCACCCAGCCCTTTCACATCCGCTGACCCCACTAGCAGCGCGAGTCCTCGCAGTTGGTTAGACGCGTGAAATAGGACCGCTCGTAAATCCTCGTAACGCCTAACCATCCCTTGCCAACTTATTCCGACTCCCTCGCGCTTCTTCCTCCTTCTTTCTTCGTAGCCGCAACGAGTTTACGAGGATTATCAGGATAATAATTGTTATTAAATAACCGACGTTACGGGCCCCGAGGTGTGGCGAATGTGTCTTAGTGAAAAGAGCGCAGGAACGACGAAACGCGATATGTTTTCGCGCATGGACTTGAATATCATTTCCACACCTATCTCTCGTTACCATTTCGACCATTTGCCGTTGGTTCAGCTCTGATAATTTCGGAAAAATAGACTGCCAATAAATAATAGACAGATATGAACAACCTCGATCCAAATAAGAGCTCCGCATAGAAAATTTCTTAGGATCTAGTTGACTCGGGCGTTCAACTCCCTAAAATAATTATGGTTAGAAGTGTGATGTTTCAAACATACATGTGCAGAGAAAATATTGGTTGAATGAACATGACAGTGACGCAACTAAACGCGTCTTGGTTGAAGTAAACGAAATTTCTGATTCTTATGAGCTAAATTCGACTTTTAAAAACTAGAAATTCTGTTCCCTTCAACTATAACGCATTTAATCATCTTAATTTTATGTTAAAAATACAATCAATACTTTTTTCCGTGTCCTAAATGAAAAAGTTTTTTCAGTATTGTTTCTCTGATCTTTACATTACAATTGCATAAAAACATATATTGATCTTTCACATAATTTTATTATTCAATAAAATAATCAAATATTCAAAATATTTTATTTTTTTCATTTTTATTTTCATTTTTTATATTTTATTTTTATATTTTCATATTTTTGATTTTTTTCATTTTTCATTCAATTGAGTATAATAGTTGATGTAAAAATGGGATTCTGTTTGATATTATAAAAGTATAGTGATAGTACCGAATAAAAATTAAAAAAAAACAGTTTCTATAGTTTTTCTGTTCTAATTTGAGAGGATTCTAAATTTTAGAATGTTTGGAACAAGAATGGAATTCTCAATTGGTACTGTGTAGTAAAACAACGAATTTTAGGACAAGTTTAGACATACTAATCTCGAATCTACATCGAAAAAATCATATTCTCTATACAAGAGAACTATATATTTTTGTTTGATATTATACTGATACTATAAAATAATAATAGGGTAAAATTATGTAAGAGATTAGTACCACATACTCTAAGTAGTACTATATAATAGTACTATAATGTAATACTATATACTCTTTTTGTATAATATCAAACAGGAAATTACGTTTTTATGATTCTTAACGTAAAAGATGGTACCTATTTTAGAGAAGAATATTCTTTATGTAAGTAAAATTTTTTTCTTAAAATGAAAATACAGAAAATATTTTTTGCAGGATATGCTGTATAGGAAAATGTAGGAAAATTTCTATGCGGGGCATCAACGTGACGAGAGAGCCGTACCTTCCGAGTGGAAACGTATTCGCGACGGGCAAGAATTGAATTAAATGTGCTCTTTTGTCCGCGATCGCAAATACGATTAATAGCCAATTTCGGTACAATTGGCGCGCGTAAAATCCACCGTGGCGACTGGCAAGCTCTGCTTTATTCGTTCCTATCGGCTGATATTTCGGCGACCGGTCGCGCATAATTAATAACATATGTGTCTCCGCCGAAAGAGGGATGGAAGCAGCAGCGGCCGCGGAGGAAACACAAATACGCGTTTAATGAACCCGGAATGGGATTCGATGCGCGCGACTATGAAGTAGCGACGCGGCGGACGGTGGGCATATTTGTTGGGCGCTTTACCGTTTTGCGGGCAGGACGAGCAGGAACGGCGGTGTAGGGACGGCGGACAAGCTCGTGTCCCGGGACAAGCGAGGCGACGCATATTAATCACGGTATTAATACTCCGATCCGGCGAGAGAGCCTAAAAACCATCGCGCCACCACGTACGATAGGCGGTGTCCGCGTCTCTCTATCTGCGGGCCCCGGAAGCGGGTTTAAGACCAGACGGAAGCGAGCCTCGCCTCGTCTCACCTTCAACCTAGTGATGGGTGATTTTGAGAAAAAATCGATTTTTGAAACGAACTTGTGTGTGTGAATTAAAGTAATGGATTTATTAATAAAATCGGACTAATCGATTCCCTAAAAATCAATCCAAAAATGTCGCATGCAATAAGCATTTAAATGTGTTTCTTCTTATTTTATAAAATCAACGACAAAGTGTTTGTTTCCGTCCTATATTTATGAAATCTATATTTATGATATACTAAAAATGCTGCGTTTTAATTGATGCATTTGTAATATGTTATTAGATTTCACTAAACCCAATACAAAAACAAGTATCCGTGTATCGCTGGCTCAAGTATAATACCTACATCTATTAAATCTAAAGGAAACTTTTTACAATAAACCATTAGTTTTTAAGCTGCGTTCCCTTATTCACTGCCAGCACTAAAATCTATAGTTCATTACGTGTACTATAAATTTTCAGTACTAATAGTGCCTTTTGCAAACGCAGCTATATACTAACATAAATATCAGATTATTGAAATACTGAACAGGCTGATCCAACTGCCGATTTTAGTGAACCAATCACAGTAAGGCGGTCTCTTTCTTAACATCAATATACATATCAATAGATCGAAAATCGATTCGTACAAAAATTGATTTTTGAAGTAAAAAGATCGATTTTCTAAAAATCGTATCGAGATAGCCCATCCCTACTTTAATCATATTTCTATCATTAGAGACAACGAAATGATGCATATCGTGTTTAATTTAAATATTTGTTATTGTTTTCTACTGCTTTTTGTACTGAAAGAGAAAAATGATTTGTCTTACTGAAATTTTATAGTCTTTCTCAGAGCCAACTACACTTTCTGTTGTTTCAATAAAAAAGGTAGTAGCAGCAATAAGTAATTTACCACTAATGCTTCTTAAATTAGAATAAAAAGTGGTTAAGGGGATGCTGAAGTCGATGACGAACTCGAACAACGTCGATAACGCAGAGACGATCGTCACTAACACAATCACGCTATCTTTTTCATATTTCTTATACATATAGAACTTATGTAAATGTGTGTTACTTTGTTCTGCTATATTCAACAGAAAACCTAACCAAGCATGTGTAAATCTTTCTGTAAACTTTTTCGATCTTAAGTTTCTAAATGTAGATGATAAGATAGAGCAATATTCTTCAAAATTTTTCTGTTTGGAGCATTCACACTTTCGGTATGTGCAAACTTTTGGATTAGACAGATATTACGCTAACTGACAGCTTGAGATTTTACATTAAAAATTTTTTGTTCGTTTTCGTCACATATCGAACAATGCTCCTATTTATTTTTGCACATACTTTTATTGCGTAAAAGAATTTGTAATTCTGTGTAACCAATACGACGTAAACTTTACAGAAAAATGTCAGTGTTCTGTCGGTAAAGTTATTAGCTTCAACATCCCCTTAATTTCGCTGAAATTATAGTCATTTTCGGAGTTTTTTGTTGTTCCAATAAAAAAGTAATAGCAGCAATAAGTAAGTTACGATTATTATCACTAATATTACAATAGCACTTGCTACAAAAGTGATTTCCCTGACTATAACTATTCCATAAGGAAATTGTAGTTGTAAATGTCAAATACTTTTTCCTCAGTGTACCACTTTAATTATCTAATCTCGCGTTTGTAAAATAACTCATTTGTTTTGAGTAGATGAAATCATCGATAAACTTCTGGAAGTCTCTAATAGAAGACATACCCTCGACAGAACTTTCAATTCAACGAAAGGAGAGTGTATTCCTTTCTCCTGTCGAAAATCTCGGATAGCGCATGCAGGTCCACGATTTCGAGCACGATTTAAATCTCTATACGACGGTTCCTTGGAGGAACGAGGACGTGACATCGCGACGAGTCGCCACTCGGCGCGGCGCTTCCTCACGTTTCTTCGGGGGATGAAGGGGCCCTCTGTAGAATTTGAAGACGGCGTGTCGCCGTCTTACGTTAGAAAGACGATATTGCATAAAAGTGTCTATTGATTTGAAATACGGCGCAGCGGAAAAAGGAGAAGAGCAAGCAAGAAGAGGACGACGACGACGTCCTCTCCTCGTCCTCGTCGTCCTCGTCGTCGCGAGGGTATGCAAGAGGCGTCGCTGCGTCGAGCGAAAGCCGGTGGAGACAGAGAGAAACGGTGTAATAAAGCGAGCCGTGAGCGAAGCACGCACAGGAGGCAACGGCTACCGTTACAGTTACGGCTTTCTTCGATTTCAAGGGGTCGGCAGATCGGGCTGCTTACGTAATACTCGTCGGTTCGTCGCTTCGTTATAAGGACGCGACGAAGTCGGAGTAATCGCGTTTCCGTGTCTGGCGCGCGCGCCCGCTCGCTCGCTCACAGAACAAAAGCAGTCTCTCCCGGAATAAATTAAACACGTAATTAAATCTCAGGATGAGACACGCGGGACAGCAGTTGATATCACGTTACGATCATTAAACTCGTCCCCCGCTTTTTTTCCCGATGAGTGCTTGATCTTCGTCTCGTCGTTGATTTCCGCTGAAGAAGATGGTCGCTCGACCGCTGTTCTCGATCTAATTTGAGTGAAACGCTCGTTACGACATCTCGTTTTCGCGAATATTAAGTAGCGTGAATTCGTCTCCGCAAGGAAATTCACAGAGGATTCACATCCGTCGCGATAATCCCAGAACAACCGGATTCATCGAATTTTAACTCTGACATTTTCGATCCCAATCGATATTCAATTTTAAATTTCGCGCAAGCTAGTGGAACGAGAAATTTTACTTCCTACGCTAAAGAAAATTATAACTATAGGGAATGTTAGGTTTAAACATTAAGCGATTTCAATTACCTGTCATATAAAAAGAAGATCAAGATGCTTTGGGGTCGTTTCAGTGTACCACATGCCAAAGTGTAAAATAAAAATGATTTTTCGTCATATCTCGGTTCTTTATAGTAAACATAAGAAGTGTTTTATATAAGTAGTTTATTTATTTTCGACTATATATTATGTGACCATAGTTTCTGTACTGTCAGAATCTAATCATAAACAAAAAAAATTAGGTATAAATAATCTTTAGAATAATCTTCATAAAATTATGTCGCATTATGTGATAAATTCATGCCGTAAAAATTTGGAACTATTAATTATTTCATTTGTTTTTGACTGAAAAAATATGATATACTTTCGCATAATCAAATAATAACTTTTTGTAAAATTGAGATATGTACTATTTTTTCCCTTAAAGTTTCAAGTATCCACAAAAGAATCTTAAAGTATTAATTTCTTAAATTCATTTCCAGAAAAGTCAACAATTTTTATATAATCTCACATCGCGTCTCTTTATATTTGCAATAAGATAAAAGACAAATCATTTCTTATAATTATGCGATTATTTCTTATAATTATATATAAATCTATTCCACAGACTTTTTAAAGTATATTCATAATTTCTCGTAGATTTTTATCAGCGCTCTTACGGGATTTAAATAAACAAGAACAAAACAACCCTAATGTAGATCAAAATGCCAAAAAGACATGCTATGTAAGGATTAATTGTCACGAATTCGTCTCCGCGGGAATTCCTCGAGGAAATCGCGGTGATCGCGGAACCTTCGCGGCGAATCTTAATCGAATCCCGCACGTGCTCGTTCAGTCCTTCCCTCCTTTGCCTCTTAAACACCGAGAAGAAAAATACACGCGCGCCCATCGAGTGGTGGAACGACCGTAATTGAGGCGGAAAAACGCGATGTCCGGTGGAATCCGTAATATTATTCGCGTGACGGGGCGAAGTAGGTGTGGTGAAAGCCAGGGTTGATGAACCCGTTGCACGTTATATCCGCGTAATGAGACACTTTCGAGGCGTGTAAGAAGCGACGTTTTGTCCCTCTCTGTAACAAAATGCATCTGTGGCTGGGTGGGACACCAAGTCAAGCAATCAGGTACGCGCCGTGGCCACCGGCTGGCCAGACGGCTCGTCGGTAATTGGCCAGTAATTGTGTTTACTAATTGAAATTACGACCTTACTGGTTACACGTAACACGACCTCTTCTCCCCCTCTCAACGATATTGGAAAATTCGTCACGACGTGCTTGCCATTGAAGAAATTCAGCGAGTCGAAGTCTTTGCGGGAAGTGACGCTCGATTTGCGGGAAGTCGCTCCTCGAGCGACGCGCTTGATGGACAATTAGCCCCGTTAGTCGCGGCGTGTAACTCGAAAAAAACAATCGTGCAAACGCGAAAGTCAAAGAAAGGGCAGAAAGGTTTATAAGAGCCAATACACAGATATGATAATGTGATATAATTAACTAAAACTATTCCAGTTAATGTATGTCCTCCAGATGTGTAGAGGAAGTATTTATCTTATAAAAAATTAAAGAATACGTCTTGGCCCTTCAATGAACCCTCTTTAGTGTAACTGAAGTAATGTACAAAGCAATGTCAAAGAGATACATAAGATTGAATAAAAGGAGTCAAATATTAAAAGACGATAAAGCAAGTTCGTATCTAGCGATACGTCGATACTTCGTGTGTTACGAACAAAAAATATAAATTACAAAATATTGAAATAGACTCTCTTAGATATTCAATCACTAAGACAAATTAAAGTCAAAACGCCGATGGAAAAGCAGATAACAGCAATAGTAGGTAAAAGTTTAACTATATTTATTAATTTTACAAATGTTTTGGCCTTATGTTCGGATCCTCTTCAGTGTGAGGAGATTGATTACATGAATAATTAGCGCAATGTTGATGTAACTTCCACACAAAAAAAAAGATTTGCTAATATATGGACAACTAAAAATACTAGCTGCAGAAGCTATAATATATATATTAGCAAATCTTTTAGCTATCACAACTAAGTAACTTTGCTATAAAACCAAGAAAATTTGCTCCTGCAGCTAATATTTTTAGTTGTCCAATTTTTAGTTGTATTAATTGGAACAACAGTATAATTTCCAACTGGTCATGTTTATAACTGTATCTATGAACCGTTCAACATAAGAAAGAAAATAGATAAAAGTAATATATCAAATAATAGGAAGTCTCTCAATGATAAGATAGTAGTTCTTATTTAATCCCAGAATGTCCTCTGGTAAATTTAGACTTTTCGTTGGTCGCTTTTGTTGAGAAAGATTTCAAAACGTACTTCTTTTAATATATATAGGATATTAAAATATAAAACTATATATTATAAACTAATAAAATACTCAGTTGTTGCCGTCTCGGTGAAAAAACATCGCCTCAACTGTCCACAAATGTTACTCACAATTCACGTTACGAACGCGACAGTCGTAATTGAGAATTAAGAAGCAGAATCACGAACCTGAAAACCGCGATTTCACCGAATAAAATGTACTGTATTGGCGGAATACGAATAATAAAAGAGAGCGACGTCGTGTATATTTTTTTTTTATTTCCCGCTGAAAATGTACTTCTCCCGGCCGTCTTCGTCGAAGGGCGTTTAATTTGTTCAAGAAGGACTTTACATTATATCGTCGCTTTTACACATTTGTAAAGTGATCCGCGGGCGCGATCGCGGTGCAGCGATTTCTATTCCGATCACGTACGGAGCTTCGACCAATAAAACTTTGTCGACTTCCAGAGACTGCGCAGACGATTTCTACGTTCCTGAGGGAGAATAAGGAATCCTCCTTGAATAGGAATCGAAGCGATCGTGAAAGAGCATGCCAAAATTCATTTTATCGCGCTACTATCGCTTAACGCTCCGCTTCGTTTCGCCTCCGTGAAATTTGAATTCTAATTTGGAGAGACGCGGCGTGTCAACATTGAACCCAGAAGCCTAAACATTGCTAAAATTTATCCAGGCCAACTTTTTGAACGTTACCGTTCTTACAACGGGATTGATGCCTCGGCCTTAGAGAGTTCAGTGAGGGTTTATAATTACGAGGATTTCCTTATGACTCAGACAACTGTATCGAGAAGCGGATAATTGATTCATTATTATATTAGTTCTAATAAAGCAAAATTATTCTGTCAACTTATTATTTATGTATATTATCGGTAAAAATTTATATGAGATAGAAATACACTGATTGTACAACTATATGTGTTCGCAAGAATCTACTATCTACAAGATAAGTAAATTCTTGGTGAATCAATCGGAAAACCTCGTATAATTCTTGAACGGTCACACATCAGTGAGTTATCTAATCATGTGTACGGCTATTAATTGCGTCGCTAATTGAAGCGTATAAATTATCGCAAGCAACCTCGCGACAGGATTTCTTGCAAGAAGAATGGTCAATGGACATAGCTCCACGACCATAGTTACAACTTGCAAAAGGAAGATTAGATCCTTTTATCGGACTTCAATGTCTTTCTGTAATAGAATAAAAAGCGAGAGAGGGGCGGGAAATCGTGAAAAGATTGCTGCAACTTCGCCGATACTGGGTAGGATAGATCTGTAATTTTGCGAATTCTTAATTATTTCCAGTGGCTACTTTTACAGCCAGGCGGGCTGTCTGGCTGATTCTTTTTAGTCGATTGGTTGGTCGGTTGGTCGGTTGGTTGGTTGGTCGGTCGGTCGGTCGGGCCGATACCGTGGCGCGACACAATCTCGTGCCTGTAATTGGAAAAGGTTGCAGAGGTCGCAGTTGTGTGTCTCTTTGCTGCGAGACAGTGGCAGAAGAGAGAGAGAAAGAGTCCAATATCCCCACCAGTTGTTCTTGGTAAATAAAATTTCGTCTCGCTAACGTAACTGTCGCCCCACCGCTGCTTGATTCCGTCTCTTTTATATTAATGGCACAAACAAACGCAACGGGAATATTTCCTCCGAGTCACATGCCGGTAATTTCTCTCGCAAAAGATGTAAACATCAGGTCAGATAATGCATTCTTTCCAATCACAATGAGCCGCGCGACGATATCTTGTATCTCCATGTGTGTCGCAATTTTTCACGCGCGCGATCACGTCGCGAATGTGGCGACGCAGTCTTATTAAAAATTGCGCAGTTGCGTTGATATGCACTCACCGGTCGGGAAAACTCGCCAAGAGGAAACGCCATGTGTGTCACCTGGAACATACAAGAGTACGACGCGAGTGAGACGATGTGTGTGGGGTTCGAGTGGTAGGAATACATAACGTCATATGTACGCAATGATACTGGGTAATCCTAATAAAAGAGGAGAGACAGAGAGAAAGACTGGAGTAGAGAGAGAAAAGAAAGCAATACACGGAAAGTTTATCGCTTGTCTACGGCGACGCAAAGTTTTCCTGGAACACGGCGCTTCCGACATTAATGACTTAAGTTAATATCGCGCGAGCATGATGCATTTTGGCTGCGAGCCTCGTAATATGTATCTCGTCGTTACGTCGCCGACACGGGCGCGCATATACGCGCGCGAAAACGATATTTCACACACAGTTTGATGAGCTCCCCGCATTAAGCCGGGGGTAAGTAATTATCGACTGAGCAGTGACCAGGATGGCCGGGCTCGGCCACTCCCTACTGGGGTGTCCCAGTGCGTGTCACCGCATTAACCACCCCTATACGGACATCGTTCTCATCAAAGTTCAAACGCTGCATATCTCCGATACGTCATTGTAACCTCTGCACGGCTTAATTAACGAGTAGCCGGATGTAGTAGCATCGTGGACAAGAATTAGTTTACTTCTCGATGTCCATGCCGTCTTCGGAAATCACGTCACGGTTCGATAAAAAGGAAAAAAAGATCTGCATATACTAGGCAGGTATACGTAAATTTTACAGCTACTTTGTTAGTTGATCTGTAGAAGTTGTGTTACTTACGAGTAACGCATATGTCACTCGTATCTATCGTGTAGAATGATGAGACAGAAATGTGAAAAAAATAATCGAAATTTACTTTTAAATTAAAATTACATGTCACTAATTAATGTTATGTCAAATGTAATATGAAATTCTGGTTGTAATTTTTAGTAAGTCTGTAGTTGCATCAATATATTCGTAGTAATGATTAATTCTACGAAATGGGACAATTTCGTTGACTTTAATTTACATGCTCGGCAAACTTTTTGCATCACACATACACACACAATCTAACAAAATGACAAAATAAAAACACTAAAAATCCTATCAAAAAAATTTAATGTAAACAATATGTCGTATAAAACGTAATATGAAAATTTAAACTTTTAGTAAATTTGTTGTTGCGTTAATATAAAAAAGAAATCTCATATTATACGATTCAATACAGTATATTTGTCTCATAAATGTAATTTAAAAATTAACTTAAAATTAATTTAAAAATAAATTTTCTATTAACACGATTGTTTCATATTAATTGTGAAAAACTATTTGAGTATTTTATTATGTTCTAAGATAAAAATCCTGTACAACAATTAATATGATTACAAAATAAGAAATTATTTTATAAAGATATATGACCGAAATCAGGGTTTAAAGTTCAATCCATCTAGATTGTGTTTAATCGCAGCATAAAGTTATTGACTTCAGATTTTTTCAGATTTTCTAAAATAAAATATATCATAAAGTAGAATGTAACATTCACTTATTAACATCTCTCTTAATCATTGAAACTTTTAAAAATTTAGGTTTTCTTGCAATCAATTATATGAAGTGCAATATGAAAATCTGAGCTTTTAATAAATATGTAGCTGCATCAATATAATAGAAAATTTACATTATTGTACAATCAATTAATTAAAAGTTGCAAATATTTTACTAAAAGTTACATTCAGATTTTCATGCAACATTTTACAAGGCATATTGTTTGGAAACAATTCTGATATTTTCTCCTATATTTCTATTCCTCCCTTTATTTAATAAATGTGAACGTCATATAGGCCACTTATAAAGACGCAACCTTTACAAATGAGCTAGTAAATATTTATTCTAATGCGGAGCCTGTGATATTACAAATTTTGTAAAACTGATAAATATATGCAAATAATAACTGCAATTTGGCTCTTATTATCCATTATCTAATACAATTAAATTTCAATAAAAAAGCCTTATTTTGTAAATTAATATATCTGAATCAACTAGAGTTTCTATCAAATTTACATGCGTTAAAATGTCTCATAAATGTAAAAAAAAGGTTCAGAATTTCATTATTTGTGATATGTTGTGATAATCATGAAAGTTTATCTGTGGAGAGACAAAGAAAAAAAAAAGGAGAAAAGAGAGAAACACAAAGAGAAAGAGAGAGAGAGAGAGAGAGGGGAGAGAGAGAGAGAGAGAGAGAGAGAGAGAGCAATGACTTCGTTAAACTTAATTAATAAGCAACTCGATAAATTTGTTGCGCACGCATGCGAACGATATATTTTATCGCGTTAATGACGATATGTTAATAGCTCCACGCGAGATATCGTTTACGCCGAGCGGCGTAACTTACGACAGCGACGATAAGCGACAGCTTCTAGATTAATTACGCGGATTAATTGGATTACTTTGCGAGAAATGGATATATCACGGTGAATATTTTTAGCGCCCGGACAGTACTTCAATTAATGTTAACGCGGACAAAATGCGGAGTATCTTTTTCCATATCGCGTACGTTCGCGCAATCGTTTGTCAGGATTACATTGTCAGGATCGCGGTAATTAAATACAATATTTGAATCATTTTCATTAACAGAATCTTTGGGGACGGGACTGGTGGACGTAGCAATATCAATTTAATTAAAAAGATTTCGCTATATATATATATATATATATATATATATATATATATATATATATATATATATATATATATATATACACACACACAAACGTAGCGAGCGCGTACGAAAGGAGGAAAAAATTAACGCACAAAACTCTGCAGGGGTTGTGCGCGTACGCGCACGAAACGCTAATTCGTGCTAATAACCGCGTGCAATTAATAAAATTGAATACACGAAAATTCCGGATAAAGGCGCCGTTACATGAAGTTGCATGAAAATGTTATTTCACCGGTAATGTTATTTCATCTCGGTAGGTTATCATAACATCAATAAAACATTATAAACATTAATTTCCCTTCGGAAAATTACGTTCTGGTTAAAACGTCGAATTTGACGCTACGTAAATTTTCGATTATGCAATGTCAATGCATATAAATCTTCGGTGGAAAAACTCTTCAAGTTACATTAAAAAAAGAATACTGACATTGATTATTCGCGTCCGATGATTCCCACGTGGGAGCGTTCGCGTATGCATGCATATATGCGACAAATTGTGTCATTAAATATATTTTCCATATTACACGCGCGCTCGTTCTTTGATATTGTGCACATTAATCTATTCTGTTTCCTTAAACCGACGCGAGTGCATTTTGTAAATAACTCGTAATTCAACAAATTCAACAAATAATATTTGCACTTGGGAAAAAGAAAGAAAAAAAGAATTTTAATGTCATTAAAATAGCCATTTCCGACATTAACTATCTTCACTAATAATCTACTTTTTATCCTAAACAAAAAGACAATACATGTATATACAAGATTATTATTTTATTACTATAATAATATAAACAGAAAAATATCCTGCCTATAACTATAATTCGCTCCCTATGCGATTATATAGTTACGAATACCAAACGTCTTTCTCTCAACGCAATGGAAAGAACATGGAGAGCAAGAGGGAGAAAGAGGGGAAAAAAATATAGGAAGTTTCTCGCGCTTATCGTACATAGCGCTAATCGGAAATCAATGAACATTCGGCCGTGTTAATGTTGTTTAATGAAGTCTTGCAGGAGGAAAACAAACTTCCGAGGCTGGCGAGAGGCGCGATTAGTCGTGGGTGTAAGAGAATAAGAGATCGCGGCGGGAGCCATATTGGGACCGTTTCACCGATTTGGCCGGTAACCTTGTTAAACTTGGAGGGAAGAGCACTCCTTTCTCCCTCGTGGCTCGCAATCAGTCGATTCTCGACGGCGCAGCTGTGAGCGTCCGAAGCTTCCTCTCGAATTACCACCGAGAACGGTCCCCGAGTCCCGCGGCCAAAGTCAACCATGTCTCCACTCTTCCCTCGTCCTCCGCGGAAAAAGAGAAAGGTTAAAGAACAATCAACTCGGGATTGAGAGCTCGCGTGTCTTCCTCCCGGGAGTTTCGCGACGGTTCATAAGCCGAGTTCCGCAGACGGTCCGCATTAATTAAATTCAGGCCGGCGATCAAGCGGCTCGCTCGTTCCGGAGAGATCGCACGCTCGCTCGCTAGCTCGCTCGCTCATTGCCGAGACACTGTCTTTCACCCTCTTTTTCCTTCAGCTTCGCGTCGAATTTACGTCGACATCGAAATACGAATACGTTCAAATAGATAGTTGCACGTAATTTTGATAGCTTGTATACATGAACATATCTACCTTTCACAGTTGTTACTCAAATCTTTTGCTTTTCTAAATTGATGAGTCTGCCATATACTGAAAATGAATATTTTACAAAGATTAACAAGGACTCCTACGCAAGACTGGCAAAAGTGTTAGACATATTCGTTTTGCAGAAAAATCTATAGGAAAGAATTAAAATAAGTTCAAATAATACATTTCATAAAACTTATCTTTGACAGTATATTTGTAAGCTTCGCCCCCTATCCCGCAAATGCTTAATTTAATTTAACCCAATATATATTATCATAAGTACAATTATTATTTTATCATTATCTTTGTTTATTTTTAATTGCGCCAAAAAACTTCCTGGATGTGTTCATTTGGAAGTATTTGAGATTATTTCATCAAAATTTTTTTACGAGAATCGAAGGGTGGGCTATTCCGGAACTACAAACAATTTGAGTGTCATATGAACTATCTTTTAGGAACGCAACCTTTGCAAGTGGACTTACTTTAATTCTTTTATCTGAGGAAATTCTTTTTTTTCAGTTATCTGCGAGAGTAACAACTCCGGGTTAAACTTAGTCTATTAATAAATGTACACATTATAATGAAGGCACGAACAAAATTTAGTTATATCCTTTCATTGTCTTACAATTATATTCTAAGGTTGTATTCAGAAATATCGTTAATATTTAAGAAAAAAGTCCAGAATATCATTTACTTTAGCGACTCTTTAGATTTATGAAATTGTTGAAAGATTGTGCGACGTATATCATTATTCTATGTTGACTAAAACAATGTGAATATGGACATTAATATGGACATGACAAAAGTGAGTATCGTATAATACAGAGGCGCGAAATAATTAGTTAACACATAATTAGAACATAATTACACATAAATGTCTCTAATTGTTTTCTTTTTTTCTCTGACTTAGAATGAATTTAAAGTTTAATGATTTTACTTCAAGACTATGATGTTTTTTGCTTATATTGATTATTAACAATTCCTCTTAATGTTTGATCAACAAATTTATATAAATGAAAGTAAATCAGAGTGGGAACGATGCAAAAATGAAACGCAAAAGTCACTCCCTCTGCTAGCGGAATCCACATTCCTCGCATTTGTATCTCTCCCGCAGCTTGGCGCAAAATCCGATAAAAAAAAATTGCGAGTGCGTCTCCAGAGAGCGTCTTTTTGTCGGCTAATAACATCGACGCGAGGCTATACCCGAATATCCACTTGCTTTGAGCCGCGACGAGATCCACAATATTAGTTCCTCTCGGTAGACGTAACAAACGCAGGTAGGGGTTATTTTATTCCTCTGTCCCGCGCGCGCGCAAGGGAAGGAAGAGAAACCAAAGGCTCGCAGCGAGACGAGGAGAGGAGAGGAGAGGAAAGGCGCAGTGAAGCGAGGCAAGGCAGCAGGGAGCAGGACGTGGGGCTCGGCACAGGAGGACATTATGAAAGCATTTTCCTAACCGACTGGCAAAGCCCCGAAGACATTTATCCCGCGAAAAATGAAGTAAAATAAATGTAATGTAAAAGGCAAACCGCGATGTCGGTACCAAAGAGCACGGTGTGCCGCGCAGGCCGTCGCTCTCTCACTGCCACTTCCTTTTTCTCTGTTCTCTCTCTCTTTTTCTCGCTTTCTCTCTCCCTCTCCTCCGAAGTCTCTCTGACTCGTTTTCGTGTCTTTCTCGTAGGACGCTTCTTGGCGAAGAGAAACGGCCGGGCGGGAGGAAGGGCGATCCGCGAGATGGTACAAGGAGTAACGGAAAATGAAGAAACGGCTGACGACGACGGGATGAAAGGAAGAGGAGGCGCGCAACGGGGGCGAGAGTCTCCTCCGACGAGTCGTCTTGTCTCTTCGAGGACGCTCGTTCCTGCATTGCCTTCATCTCTCTCCCTCCCTCCAGCCACGGGGATTTTTCCTTCTTCGGCATTCGTCCTCCTTTATGCCTCTTTCAATATGCTCTTCTAACCCTCCACCGTCCGCCGCTTGCCCGGTCACGGAGCTCCACTTTTCAACTTGACATTTTTAATTCTTTTCCCCTTTTTTTTCGCGTAATCGTCTTACGGGAGAGCAACCGAAGCAGCCATTCGAGAAACGCGCGACGATACGTCACGGACTGCCTTTTCCTCCCTTTCCCGGGTTCCCTCCGTCCTTCCTCCTACGATTCCACCTACTTTTCGCAGGTCGCCGGTTGACTGGATGTTCTCAGGACGATTCCTCGTCGCTTTGTTCCCGCGGATTTACCTCGCAAGCCTCTTGGCCTGCCATGATGAAGAGGGAATTCGAGAAACGCGCGGAGGAATCCGTGCCGACGAATCTCGCGCCTCCACGAGGCGTCTCGTCCTCGTGGAGGCGCCAACGGTCGCTCGCACTGGCTCCATCCGAATCGGATGATCCACGAGCCTCCGCGTACGGCACCGAGCCTACGGAAATACGAACGTCTTTCAAATCAAGCGTCTTCGAGGGCACGCGGAGGAATGATCGATATCGACGAGAGCTCGCGCGCGCTCGCTTGCGGAACGCAAAGGCGTGGCTGACGGATCGGTTCGTCGCAGAAATGACGACGACGATCGGGACAACTGGTGACTGCTGAAAGGAACGTGGAAGGAAGGTAGGAAGATATTTACCAGCGTCTCCTCTTACAACCTCGGCAAACTTCAATTCCCCTTTTCCGCGTCCTGGCTCCCCCGTATTTACAATCGGTTACCCGATGCCTAATCCGATGAGAGTGAGAGAGATAGAAAGAGAGAAAGAGAGAGAGAGAGAGAGAGGGGCGGGAAAAGGAAAGGAAAAGGGAACAGACTGTCGTGTCGTAATTTAAGATGAACGCACGGGAAGCACGAACGACGCGACGAATTGCGAGTCACGCTCATCAAAGCGCATCACGGAGAAAAAATTGCGAAATTTCGATAGTCAAATTTTCGGATGCTCGTAGTCGTATAAACTAGCTTCTTTTTCTTGTTCTGATTATTGGTCAAGGAATGCCAAAGTGGATGACGAACTCCAAAATGCCGATAACATAGAGGCGATAATCAAAACGTCATGTCGGATAAGCACTAACATCCCCTTTAAAAGCATACTGAAGCTGAAAACTTTACTAGACAGAATACTGACATTTTTCTGCAAAGTTTGCGTCATATTGGTTGTACAGAATTATAAGTGCTTTTACGCAATATACATATATGCGTATATAAAAATCTTTCAGCAAACTTTTCTTATATCTTTAAGCTTCTAGATTAGGTATTACTTTGTTTTATTTAATGGAATATGCTAGCAGGAAACATGACCACGCATATATAAAAATTTGCAAACTTTTCGTATATCTTTGAGTTTCTGAATATTCAGTTGTAAAGTCACAGAAAAATTCCCTGCAATTTTCCTTTAGTGGAGCAAACACACATGCACTACAAACAAGCTCTGCAGAACTTTTGTATCAAGTGAATATTTATAGCAACGGACGATTCGAGATGTCAATTTTAAAATATTTTATCGTTTCTGTCACATATTGAACAATACTCCAATTCATTATTTCACTTACTTTTAGTGTATAAAAATATTTGTAAATATGTGCAATCAAAATATACGATTTTGCAGAAAAAAGTCAGTATTTTGTCGACAAAGTTTTCAAGTGTGGTATACCCTCTCCTTTAAAAGATGCATTTCGATAGTGGTAAGATAGAAATCGAACAGAATTGATCGCTGCGGAATGCATGGACGTTTAAACAGAGGACAGTGGGATGCGCGACGCGACTATTCCGCCAAGATTAAATGGGCATTTCATGTTTCGTTAAATTCTGTAGCGCAAAGGCTGCGCAGAAATAATCCTGGGAGCGGGCGAGCAAGCGGGCCGTGTTAAAAAGTCAGAAAATTGGAAATAATCCCGGCCGCCCCGCCTACGAGGATTCATGAATTTCCGGGAATAATTAGCGATACACGGTGCACGCCCCATCTGCATTTTACTGCGCGCCGCCAGAATGCCAAATCCGTGATTTATTTTCACACAAATGCGCACAATTAACGCGATTCCGGTATCAATCCGATATTTTGGCCGACACAATCTGATACACGTGCGAGCAAGTATATTTTTGTTTATTTCGCTCTTCATATCCGACGCTCGCTCGCTCGCGCGCAGAACGATATTTGTAACGGCTTGTTACGCGTATGCGCATACGTTGCACGCCGGAATGCACTCGATAATTGCTACTATTTAAAATTGCATCTCCCGCCGCCTTTTTTCACAAATTTCGCGATAAATATCCGCGGTGGCTTTGCTTTATGCGGATCGGAATGTGTACGCCGCCCGATGATTTTTTTATGCAAAAATATGCAACGTATCACCGAGAAAAATATGATCCGAGCGACCGCGCACGTTCGCCGGTGCGGGAGCCGTCTACACGCGTGGAATAAAATTAAATGACGCAGTGCTGCGCTCCGGAATAACCGGGCATCGTTGGCGCTTCAACTCGCTCGGTGCGTACACACACGGCTGACGGGATTTTTCATTTTGACTTCTTCATTTCGTCCGCCCATCCACGCGTCATCTCGATTCTCGATTACGCGACGAGCCGAAAATTTGAAGTTGGCCGTTCACGCGCGCGCGCGCGCGATGGGATTCGTGATGGAAAGGCGTTCCGCGAAAGCAAAGCTGGGCTTCGCTTTTGCGGAACGGACTTCCATTAATAAGTTCAAGGACTGATCAAACTAGCGATATCTGCTGGAAACCCATCCCACAGAACATCCCGTGTAGAAAATCCCCCCATTTTTTCCCTATTTATTGTAGGATTCTGACAAGATCTAAAGGTAAACTAAAAGGATTCCGATCTGTTTTCCTAACTTAGAACCTAATTTTAATTAATTTATAGAAAAATGTATGACTTTCTCATTAGTTCTCGGTCAAGAATTCAGATATTTGGCAAATTGATAAATGTCTGAATATTCAAATCGAATCCCAGTTGGGAATCCCTGGGTCCGTGCTGGCGTTAATGTCGCCTAAGAAATCGAGCAAAATTATGTTGGGTGAGGTTGGTCATGCGAATCCCATGTGCAGCATTTACTTATGTAATTAATAGAAGCGTGTGTTAATTAAGCGTGTGTTAACCTTAAAAAAGCAATTATTTTATAATCAGCAGAAATTTTCTCCTGAAAAGCGCGAATTTAACTCTCTCTATTCTTTTGTGCCAGTTTTTATTTCATCATCATTATCCTTTTATGTAGATTCAACACCATTCTAACAATAACATCATTTCAATATTGTGACGTTATTTCGAATCGACGAAATCATTTCTGATTCTAAAGCTAAGCTTAAATATACATAATATTCAAATTTTACACTGAAATATTTTACGTATAGTTGTTTTTTCTAGATTTAAGTTAAATAATTATTACACGAATGTTCTGCAGCGATTTAAAGCTGTATGGACGATGTTTTTACATTATAAAAACGTATAAAGGATAACAGTAAAAAACATTTCAATTTAGAATTTTATATCTGGTTTCCCTCACAGTTCAAAATAATAATTTAAATATTGATAAGGAATCCGACTAGTAAATTCGATTGGATCCCTGTCACTTTTTTTGGCCAAAATGCTTATTAAAAATCGGACGTTTCCCAACCGGATTTAGACGATGTTTTCTGGTCAGATTCTAGCGATAAGTGGAAAAAATTGACCGGATACCTACCTAAATTTCTACACGGGATTTCTTTGTATCTATAATCGGAACTCAGACGAATTCTCTAAAATAATTATAGATTTTGACTAGAAGTGTAATATTTAAACAATGCGATTTTAATGGAAGATACCATTAATATTCTCCTAATATTCTTTTATTTTACATTATAATTAAACAAAACGTATATATGTTGACTTTCCAAACAATCTCATGATTCAATAAATTGCTCAAAACATTTTCAAAATATTTTATCTTTATTATTTTTTATTCTTTACAACATAATATTACATAATATTTACATAATATTATATTTCTATTACAACATAATATTACATAATATTACATAATTTCATTCTATTACAACATAATACAACATAATATTTGAAATATGCGATTCTTAAGGAGAAACCTAAAGTTTTCCCAATATCTTTTCTCTAATCTTCATGTAACCTTAGAATTAAATATGTGTCGAACTTCTAAATAATTTTATTGTTTAGTAAAATATTAAAAGTGTGTTAAAAATATTTTTTTTTTTTATTTTTTTTATTCTATTACATTTAATAGTATAGAAATGAGATTTCCTGTGCTCTCTAAATCTTGAAGTGAAAAATTGTAGTATTTTCACTCGAAAATATTGCCACTCGAAATCACAAGAATGAATGTTTCGCTCAAAATTTAACTAGATTCTGATTCTATACGAACAATGTTTCAATAAATTGGAATGAATATGTTTCTCTGATAGTGGAATGCATCAGATTCAATTTGGAGATATTCACTCAACAACACAGAGTAGAATATTAACTCTATAAAAGTGAAAAATAACTTGAATTCAAGCTGTCACTTTGCTAAAATTTCACTCCAAGAAATTTTAGGGGTGTTTAATACCATAAAAATATACTAGCCTTATTGAAGAAAAAGTGATTTTTCTTAGTATATTTGTTTCAATTGCAGATAGATAACTCGTGTTTGGGATAAAGGATTCTCAATTTTGGGATAAATTTGGGGACTTCAATCGGAACTATGCTGTATCTGGGAAAATCTTGAGAAATTTATATGCTGGAAGTTACATGGAAAGTTGTATGCGCGCGAGGCCTCCTCGCCTTATAAATATTCAAATTGGTAACAAACCTTTTCGCGCGAAGGGAGAGTCGTGCGCTTGAATTTTTGAGGGTTAATCGAGGCGAAATTTCGCGGGCTCTCTCATTTAAATGAGCGTCCTTCCGCAGCAGGAGAACCATTATTGCAGGCCGCCGCCATCGGTGAAGCGTAGTTATACCGCTCGCCCGATAATCGGATGAGTTTTCACAGTGAAGAGGAGTAAAACCTCTTCATTCGAACGAAACTCATTAACAAATTACCTAATTCCATTCGTGTAATAAATCAGAGACGCGGAAGAGGAAAATTAATAATTACGCGCATTGTGCTGATATTTTTTGCGCTCAAGGAAGCTTCGAGAGCTCGCTTCGCATATTCGCGAAGGCCGGCAACGACCAAAGCGGAAAGCAAGCCGTGAAATCACGAAGAAGAATACGTCGTGGGATTTTATGCGCGATTGCGTTTTGCGGATTTATAATCGTAAAGTCGCGGTGATTACCTTTGAGATATCGGCCGACGAGTGAACGTTTCGCCGATACAGTATTCGTACATGTAATCGACTCACAGATCGCCGTAACCCCTTCACTTTATCGTCCGGATTAAGCGGTTTAACGGCAAGGGTAGAGCAACGATCGTGAAAAAGGAGAACGCGCGAAGAGGGTTATTATAAATAACTAAAATAACATAATTATACGTCTCAATGATAATGAGGAGCTTATTGAGTGCATAATTCTGAATTTAAAATGCATCACACATTGCTCCGTTGATTCGTACTTCGCGATTTCTCTTATTTCTTACGACAAAACACGATTCACGATTCAACTCGTGAATTCTTTAACGCGGACAGAATATTATGTAGGGTGTCCTAAAAATCAGTTACTGATTTAAAATGTTCATAATTTTTTCTACTGTTAATACATATTTAAAATTCATTCCACGGATTATACTAGATCTAGGAAATTTAAAATAGTATATATTTTCATGCCATCCTGCATCTTTTTGATACAAATCTTTTCAATTTTACTACTCTGAGAAAAAAGTGATTGAGTTAATAAAATTTTGCTTGAAACAACAAAATACGTTCAAATAAACGTTCGGTCGATTGAACAAATTATACAGTTGTTGTGATATATATAAATTGATTTACAATGATTGCCATTTGTTCAGTAATTATATCAATGCAACTTATTATTGTGCTAACATGTAATTTATTTAATAAACAAACTATTTCTTGAAGATGGGTAAAAATTTTGTTGATCTAACTATTTTTTCTCAGTGTCTTAAAGTTTATCCTGTTAGGAAACACAATATCAAGTTCATATAAAAGATTTGTCATTTTTCTTTTAAATTTTTTAAGAAGAGAAAGAGAAAGAAAGAAAGACCCCTCGTTAGATGTTTAAAAAATACCGAGTCAGTAGGTCATTTTATTCATAAAAATAATTAATTCTCTGAAATCCAATAAGTTTGTCTTTTATTCTATTTGATAAACACGATCAACTTTTTACAGCAATTTTTATATATCTTTTCAGACTTAATATGCTTGTCGACATTTTTCAAGAATTTTTTGAAATAGCGGATTATGTATATACAGTTTCCCTGAAAAACATAATGAATTAAGGCTATATATATATATATATATATATATATATATATATATATATATATACAGGGTGTTGCACTTACATACAGATCAGTATGACGGGTTGCCTCGTCGGCAGGCGCATGTATCGTGTCAGTAGACCTTGGCAAAATTGTCACGTATATAATTGAACGCATTAAAC
>NW_022639574.1:680166-684107 GCF_010583005.1 Odontomachus brunneus | reverse complement strand
TATATATATATATATATATATATATATATATATATATATATATATATTTAACGATTAGAAATTTCTATAATAACTTCTACTTTAAAATATTCTCCTTGCGTAAATAAACAAGCAACTTAACAAGCCTAATAATCGCGAGAAGACATGAAAGGGGCGATGAAAGGCCCAATTTTACGTCATAATTCGTGGCAGAAAGGAGTCGGCGGCCATTCGACAGACGGTCGCGAACTCCGGAAAAGCCGCGACAGAGTTGGCCGACAAATCGAATGATACGCGACTTCTCCCCAGACCAATATCGGTTTGAGGGACTAATAAACTACAGCTGCTTTGAAGCGATCGGCAACTCGGAATCTCAAGCCTGTTGCGGTGTGTTCGCAATCCTGTCAACCCCTCGGGCATGTGACGCACACCCTCTCTTTTCTCACCCGCCCCACTGCTGCCGTCGCCGGCTCAAACATCCCGAGAACGGTGTCGGGGCCAAAGCAAGACCGAAACAGAAGTGGAAACAGAGACGAGCACAAGGGCGAAACAGTGGCGCGAGCGCGGGCGCAGGTGAAGGGTCGCGCGGGGGTGGAAAGGGAGACGGCATCGGATGCATCGTTCCGTGTTGAAATTCCCTCTATGGCCCGAGTGAAATCGTTTCCTGCGGAAGAGCGAGTACTTCGTACCCACCGCCGAACATCGCGATTTCCTCCGCGAGCCAATTCGCCGAACATTCGCCGACTTCCGGGGACGTTACCCGTCCCGACGAGCAGCAATGTCGAACTCGAGATTGCGATCGAGATTCTCGCTTGCAAAAACAGAGAGAGGGAGAGAGAGACAGAGAAAGTGAGTGAGAGTGAGAGAGCGAGAGGTATCGCCGAGCAGATGAGAATCTTAGAAAGGAAAAGACGCGTGATATAATTCCACACGGATGTATTGAACGAATATCTATACAGGATGTTTCATAATTGCGTGCTAACGATCATATATCAGGTAGAACGTGTTAAATTGAACAAGAAAATCCTCTATTGTTTTGTAATTTTAGCAATAATTAGTGAGGAATTCGTTAATTCCTTGGTTTAGTAAGAGGACGACATATGTTGCTTCAAAAAATCAAACTCTCGAAATTCGGGAACTGGGCAAATTCCCGAAAATAATTCCCTTCATAATATTGAAGTTCGAATATATCGAGACAATATCCCGAAACACAATTTTCCTGAAATGTACAATCGTTCTGAGAAGAAACTATTACCCCGAAAACAGTAATATCTACATTCATTTAATTTTAAATTTATATTACACGGAGAGAATTTTTTAATAACTATAATTTTAATTACTATAAAATTTAGTAACCGACATATAAATTGGCATTCTGCAGTCATTTATTATCCATTCATTTCATAATTATAATGCTTTTTATAATTTAGAAACTTTGAAACGTACTATTGAAAAATTTGCTATGTTCCTAATAAAATTTATTATGTTCCTTATAGATTATACTTTGATAGACAACATATTCTATTTCTGCATTACTAAAAACGTAGTAAAATTAAAATAAATTTATATATGAAATATATTTATATTCATTTCGTGTACATAAAAGTAGATATTAAATTTATACATGTATTTTAATATATACACTTTTGGTGTTCTGAAATGAGTAGATACTAATGCATCTGGCTATACAATGAGACAATTTCAATATTATTTCAATAAAATCGCATTAATTGTATTGCAATTGTATTTCGGAAAATTTTATCTCGGTATTTGCACTTAGATATTATAAGTTTTTAGGGAATTGTGCGTGTATGTATCCTACTTTTTCAATCTCGGTATATATTTTTCCTTTTGATCTCAATATTCCATTTAACATCTACTTTGATACTTTGAAGCTTATATCGACCTCTTTTGATACTATTTAAACTATTAACTTTGTTCTGAGAAAGATCCTCTTTAGAACTTAGAAATAGCATTTTGTACGTTTTCTGACATTTATAGAAGCGCTAAGTAGTTCTTCAGATCCTATGTATATTAATCTCTTTACGGATGATTTAAACTTCGCGATTCTCATCAGGACGTTTTTTTTAAATAAACATAAATTTCTTTTCTTTCAATTGCTATTTTCTTTGAAAAATTTTTTAAAATAGAATACAAAATATAGAGAATTTATATAGAATATAAAATATTCAATTCATACTTGCCAAATGAAAAGAAATTGAATATCTTACGACAGAATTTTTTCGGGTATACTATTTAAGAGATTAAATATACTATTTAAGAGATTAAACATATACTAATCCTGTACAATATATAGCTGTTAGAAATTAGAAAGTTCAGATCGAAAGTAAGGCTAAAATTTCGATTCGGAATACCTGAATGTCCACTTAGAGTTATATTTAGTCTCAACTATATTTTTTATTGTTCTGACACAAAAATGATAGTAGTAATATACATGAGATTATTATCATTAACGTTACAGCGAAATTTAATATAAGAAAATAATTTCCTGGAATATAATTTACAATAATTATTTCTCCCTATTACGGATTACAGTTACAAATACCAAATGTTCCTTTCAGTGTGCGATCGAACATCGCCGCCGACTTTAGCGCGCGAATTATCAAATGTCTTGTACATCACTATTCGAAATCTTCACTTGACGCGACTGCGAGTACCGTCACGCTTGAAAGACTCGAGCAACGTCGAGGCCAGCTGGCGAGAGCGATCAATTTATTTCATGCGACCACGTAATCATAAATTATCGTGCGACCAGAGAGGCGCGACATATAGTGATACGTATCATCTCTCGAATTCTGACGGTTCGTATTCTCCGATGATACATTCTCCGATGACGCGACGTAACTATCCGCCTGTGTAATCAGGGTGCGTTTGGCGTACATTGAGGGTCGTGCTGAGATGACGGCTACGCGAACACAAACACGCAGGTCGCGGCAACTATATCGGAAAATACCGGCGTAACGCGGCAGTTAATTTCACACGCACAGAGAACGCGAGAGCGTGTAGACCGCGGATTTAATGAAATATTAATAAGACTCTAACGTTAACGTCGTTTCTACTCCTCTCTTCTCCTCTCCCCTTCCGTTCTCTTTCTCTCTCTACTCCCCCCCCCCTCTCTCTCTTTCTCTCTCTCTTTCTCTCTTCTATCCTCCAGTACGCCTCAGACATCCAATCTACCACGCGCTACTTCTACGCGAAACAACTAACGTTATTTTAATGCGATTGTCGCCCCACTAGAACGTAAAACGCGTTCCTTTGTTAACGCGGTTTCCGTTTTCTTTTCTCGAAAATTCTCTTCCGCGACTTTGACGATGAGTTTTGCCTCTCTCCTCTTCTTTACACTCCCGCAATCGTCGCGCATTTCAAGTTCGAAGAACTAATGCGGCGAATTGCACTGGTCAACAATCATTTGGCGTTAAAAAGGTAAAAGTCATCAATTCTTAATAATTTCGACCTGCTGAGTTTAAATATAGCCAGAAAAACGTCTTATAAGTAACAATTTTAGAGATGCACGACAATGAATTTTTCCTTCAAAATTAATTTTATGTTTAACAAATCTTTGCAGAAATATGCCAACACTGCTGTGCTGAAGTCAACATTTTGGTAATGAAACCACCCTCTTTTGGAGCCATTTTACACTGCAGAAATTGTTTTATTGCTCTGTCAAGTTGGTTTATTCAGGGAAGAGATTACCTGCGTGAATTCGCTTTAGTAGCTGGAGACTTGAAAGGAGGTAGTGTCTTATTGAAAATGTGTTTCTTTCTTAACGTTATATTTTAAGCATTGTTAATAATGGCGTTGTCTTACAAGTAGAATTACAATATGTTGTGCAAGTGTGTTCATAGAAATGATTATTTTTGTTATATTTGTGACGAATTTACTGTAGGAAAACAAAAGTTCAAGTTAACATCAATAATCCGTAAAGCATATAAATTATATTT
>NW_022639574.1:680001-680156 GCF_010583005.1 Odontomachus brunneus | reverse complement strand
TATATATATATATATATATATATATATATATATATATATACAGGGTGTTGCACTTACATACAGATCAGTATGACGGGTTGCCTCGTCGGCAGGCGCATGTATCGTGTCAGTAGACCTTGGCAAAATTGTCACGTATATAATTGAACGCATTAAAC
>NW_022639574.1:675654-677322 GCF_010583005.1 Odontomachus brunneus | reverse complement strand
CCCCCCCCCTCTCTCTCTTTCTCTCTCTCTTTCTCTCTTCTATCCTCCAGTACGCCTCAGACATCCAATCTACCACGCGCTACTTCTACGCGAAACAACTAACGTTATTTTAATGCGATTGTCGCCCCACTAGAACGTAAAACGCGTTCCTTTGTTAACGCGGTTTCCGTTTTCTTTTCTCGAAAATTCTCTTCCGCGACTTTGACGATGAGTTTTGCCTCTCTCCTCTTCTTTACACTCCCGCAATCGTCGCGCATTTCAAGTTCGAAGAACTAATGCGGCGAATTGCACTGGTCAACAATCATTTGGCGTTAAAAAGGTAAAAGTCATCAATTCTTAATAATTTCGACCTGCTGAGTTTAAATATAGCCAGAAAAACGTCTTATAAGTAACAATTTTAGAGATGCACGACAATGAATTTTTCCTTCAAAATTAATTTTATGTTTAACAAATCTTTGCAGAAATATGCCAACACTGCTGTGCTGAAGTCAACATTTTGGTAATGAAACCACCCTCTTTTGGAGCCATTTTACACTGCAGAAATTGTTTTATTGCTCTGTCAAGTTGGTTTATTCAGGGAAGAGATTACCTGCGTGAATTCGCTTTAGTAGCTGGAGACTTGAAAGGAGGTAGTGTCTTATTGAAAATGTGTTTCTTTCTTAACGTTATATTTTAAGCATTGTTAATAATGGCGTTGTCTTACAAGTAGAATTACAATATGTTGTGCAAGTGTGTTCATAGAAATGATTATTTTTGTTATATTTGTGACGAATTTACTGTAGGAAAACAAAAGTTCAAGTTAACATCAATAATCCGTAAAGCATATAAATTATATTTTAAACCGAAATAATAGAAAGCTCCTTGAATAGATAAACTAATAGTGAGATATGTAACAGTACATAAGGAGCAAGCACGGATGTCTTAGTGCTATTAAATACTAATATTACTTTTTAATATTAATATGATTGTGAGAGGACAAAATTGTCCAGTATGTTAAACGCACGTATCGAATTTTTTCTTCGATTATCGTACGCGGAGAATCAACCTTCCATACTTAGATCGATCCATGAGACCCAATTTTTTAAATATATATTTTATTTAATTAAAATCCCAAACCCCATTAAACCGATGACTCAAATAGATTCCTTATATATGTTGCGAAAAAACTGCCTCCGCCAAGACTCGAACCTGAAACCTCCCCACTTTCCAGGCGGGACGCCTTTCCATTCGGCCACCGAGGCTTCGACAGCAATCTCGCAACACAATATTTATAAAAAAAAAAAATTCTCTAAGATGTAAGTTGAGAGAGAACGAAAGAGTCGATCTCATAAGAGATGTTATTATACGAGAGAGATAGCATATTTTTCCTGCCAATGCTTAAGATTATATTTTAATTGAAATATATAGACTGATGACCTTGCACTCTCATCTTGTTTTAAACTTGAGTCAGTCAAAGACTGAAAATCGAGCTATGCCTTTTTTAAAGAATTTTCTTATTCAGAGCGTATGAATTATGCGAGGATATATCAAAAGTGCTCGACGTGAAACAAAATCGTTGCCCACTACCACCGGACACTCCTCTGCCTTACTCTTTTTTCCTCTTCCTCCCTCTCTCCTTCCCTCTCTTTCTCTATCTATCTCCCTTCCCCCCCCCCCCCCCTGTCTATT
>NW_022639574.1:649359-675632 GCF_010583005.1 Odontomachus brunneus | reverse complement strand
TCTGGTCATTAAGCAGCGATCAGTGACGTCGCAAACAGCGCCATCGCCAATAAACATCGACTGGGTCAGATGATATTACGAGGCGTGTGCGGATATGTATGTGTGTTACGTTTCGTAACGCGTGATATGGGTAAATCCTCGGTATCGCGCAAAAAGCACGACTGCTAAAGCTCTCGGACGCGCTTTTCCTGTTGGAGGTAAACGGCTACATGATGCGGCCACTGACGAGAGCCGCGGAGCGGGCTAAAATAGAGTGGAAAATGTCGAATGTCCGAGCGTCATCGAAATAATAATCGGCCAACGAGCGAAAACAGTGTACCGTCGACAGATGGAAGAATGCGCAAAGGTGCTTTCTTGGTCAATGATCTAGTCGCCTGGACGCTGATCGATCTTACTCCCGATTTGCGACAAGAGAGAGAAAGAGAGAGGAAGAAAAAAAGAGAAAGAGAGAGAGAGAGGGAGAGATAATGATTTCTCTGAAGAAACGAAATATACATCGCTGAAACGAACAGGAGAAAGTCCAAAGTGCACTTGACTATGTTTTATCAAGGGTCTGCATATAGATATATAAAACAGACTACGCATTGCTTTAGGACGGATGAAGTCAGCATTAGTAGAGAATAAAATGCTTTTCTTATCTAATTTTTTAGTTGGTGGGGACAATGAATAAAGAGAAACGATCACATGATCAATTCTTTTTCTTTTATTATGTTTTACTCTCTTTTGTTTCTCCTACATCGTCTCCTTCTAGAGTACTATATGACAGAGAAAGCATTTGACTTAACACATACCTTTGTCCATAATTTTCTCATTAGCTATCTTGCACAAGAGTGCACAGTCTATTTTATAAGTTTATGGACTTGCAAAAGCTGAACAGATTTATAGCTGCTCACAATTGTTTCCTCTTAGAAGAGATATATACGATATATACGATTTTCACATTCATAAAATAATAGAAGAACTAACTCTAGTTTATCTGTATTATTCAATGTTTCAAATAACTATGCTTTGTTATTCTTTATTATTTTATTTTAATTTTCTTAAAATTATTATTCGTATTTTCTGCTAACTCTGGTGTGGCTTTTATTATTTCCCTCTCTCTCTCTCTCTGTTCTTATATTTATTCTCCTTCATAATGTACTGTGTATTAATCGTACTGTGTTATCTTGACTGTGTCAATTTTGTAAATTAACGTAATTATTTTATATTCCCAATATACCAAAAGGATTATTTCCCGCAAACAAGCTGAATAAATAAATAAATAAATAAATAAATAAATGAAGTACATTAATAATACATAACTTTATACGAGAATATCAGCACAGCCAAAGCTGCTAATTTTAACATAATAAAAGCTAGATATTTAAAATTCCATGAGATGCAAACCAGTATCTCTATTCTAAGATTAATGATTAACAAAATAGCACAATCCACGTTCTATGTATTCGTAATTACGTAAATATAATACGCCGCTTTCCGCCATCTTTCGAGTAACTATTGATTATACGTTTTTAAAACTTTATTCTTTTTTTATTCATATAAATTATAAATCTAAACTCTCATAACCTCTTGATACTCAAGACTTTATCATTTTGAGACGGACTGTGTGTACTTTCACATCTCGAGGCAATTTCTGAAGTTCTCGGGATCGAAATTATCGAGACGCGCGATTAAGACGAGATTCATCTTCGTGAGAAAGAGAGAGAGGGGAAGACGTTGCAGGGTGCAGCTGCCCAAGGTGGCGAGATACTGTTTCGTCGGTAGGGAGAATCTGTATGAGAGAGAAAGGGATAGAGAGGAAGAGGGTAAACGAGCAAGGTGGCGGCTGTCAACCCTTGAGCAATTTTAAATGTAAATGTAAATTAAAGTATTGGCCGCGTTGCCTGCTGTCTGGTCCGGGTAAGGAACGAGCGACAGCAGCCTGCCCGCTTCTACGCTGCATTTGCATATTAAGTGGCCGCGACCCAATAACACCCCCGCTCCATAGAGTTTCACGTACTTTACCGGCCTCCCGCCGGCGACGACGTCGACGTCGACGCCGACACCGTGCAATACTGCCCCGCTCGATATGGATCGTTCATTACCTCCATGATCGGGCAGCCGATGGTGCAAAAATAAGAAAATAAAAATCTGATGACCTATGAGGCGAAAATAGGAGCGATTATAGCGATCCGCGCGGAATATCTAAAAAAAAATACCTCGAATGGCCATTTTTAATGATTTTGCTATATTATCGTGAGCGTTATTAACTTTGGCTTGATCGCCTCATAAGTCAAATTAAGATTTAAATAAAAATTACGATCTTATAGTTTTGCTAAATCTGAAATTATTGCATATATCAACATAGAATGCTTTTTTTGAAGCTTGTAAAATTGTACTTACTTAAAAGGTACAAAATTTTTAAAAAATGACAAAATAAAAGTTGTAAGATTTATTCAAAACTGATTCGATGTCAATGTCAACTTTAAAAAAAGAAATATGCATATGAAATGAGCCTGTTATTACATTTAATAAATGATTATTTGCATTCAATTCGATTTGGAAATTCATAGATATTGTGTTAAAATAAATAATATAGAAACGACATTATGAGAGATTATTTCAAATTTGGCACATATCATGAACGCGCATGATGTCGCAATGTTTCCATTTATACATTATCGATTTCGATAATTTTTATACAAATTTTATACAAATTTTATTATTGATCTAAATTTTTCTTCGACTTGACGGTATATTTACGTGATACTTCATTAAGATATTAAAATGTTTAAATATTCATTTTATTATTACGACAGTTTAAACTTCTGTCTTATATACAAGTTAAATTAGAAAAAATTTGTTGTATTATAAAAATTCTATGTATATGCTCTTGCACAATATAATTTCACAATTAAATATCTCGAAAACGCCAGGATAAAAATTTTTGGAATTTCTATTACGCATTCTTAGTTTGATTAACTTATGTATCATGTACATTTGGTAAATTTGCCTTATATTTGGTCAAACTAACTTCCTTACGCGAAGAACTCTAATACGCAGTCGGAATGACGTATTAACAATAACGGACTATTTTCATTGGCAATCCAAAGTTAAGTGTAATGGCATATCAGAAAATTTACTATCTCTCAGAGAAATCCAATGTATCCAACTACAAGTAGCAACAAAATAAATGTATCAACAAAGAGTTAATTGTGTACATGACACGCGGCCGAACAACCGACCGGAAAGGTGTTGTTCGTCGAATCAAATTCATGAGTGCGTGACATCGAGTGTTGTTTTTCCCTTATCGTGCGCTAAGTGTGTGTAATTGTACGGCGCGCGCGATGTTTTTCAACATGAGCAATGTTTGTTGATTCCCGATTCCGGAATAATTAAAAGCTACATAATATTATAAAACACAATAAAACATGTCGACGGGACAGATAGAAACAGTTGATTTTGCGTCATTGCTGCATGAAATGTCAATGTTTCGTTTGTTATTACAGTAATCCGATGTGCACGTTTGATTTCAATACGATAATTTTCAAATTTTTAAAATGCGCACGATTTACAACGCAGTTTTTCCCCCTTCATTAAACCAATTCTACATAGAAAACATTAGTATATCCACTTAAAACTAATATTAATAATATCATATTGTTTCATATACAAGCAAAGATATGTAATTTTGTTAGAAGAATTTTAAAGCGTTGAATTTCAATATTATAATTTTATTAAGAGAAAGAAAATAAGAACTCAATAACAACGATATCAATTAAATAATAGGAAAAAAGGCTAATTCGAGTTCAAGCACAGGATTAATAGTGCTATATAGCATATGGGTAAAAACCTTCCTTGTGTTAGGAAATAGAGCAATATTTGTTGAACATGAATACTCAATATAAATAATCAAACGTTTCGGCTCAATCATGAACCCTATTCAGTGATATAAAAACTCAAGGTTTACAAAACAAACGCATTACAAGCAAAAGAATTAATTAAAGACCTTAATAAAATGACATGAATGTTATTTGCAGTATTATAGCTGACACGACCGTTACCCGACTAATATTACGAAGTTCAAATTAATACTAGGAAGTAGCCGTCATAACTATAAAAAAACCATAAAATAAAATAAAAATAGGTAAGATTAAAATATAATAAATAATTAAAACAGTCAATATAAATTACCTTTGTTGAGCTCGGCTAAAAGTGAAACGATCCTGTCAACGATAACATCGCCACGTTTAAGTAATAGAGATAATAACAGATTTATATACACGAGCATTAACATTGCGGCGACGACTCGTGGAAGAGAAGGAAACAAACAGAGTTTTATTTTTATAATAAGCCGCAGTAGCCGTTGCCCAAATATTCTGTGTCCTTTTGAGAGTTAAGTCCATTTGAAATTTAATGTAAATCATTTCTGATATCAGGCGTTTCAAGTAATAACGTTCCTTATGCAAAACTTTGGCTTGATCCCAATTGAAATCATGGTTTTTCCTCAAACGGTGTTCCTGTATGGCGGTTAACTCAACTGTAGAACTCCTTGGTATTCTCCTATGCTCAGCAATGCGCAGAGTTTTCTACTAGTTTGACAACATACGACGCCTCACAACTACTGCATTGCAATTTATAGACAACGTTATTATGGAAACCAGGAGACAACCTGTCTTTATGTACCCGAATCATTCCTGATAATTTATTAGTGCAAGAATAAGCAATATTTATCAAATTATTTTTAAAAAACTTTGCCAGTCTGTTCGAAACCACACCAAAAAACGGTATGGTAAAATATTTTTTATCATAACCAGAAGCTGTCAAATTTGTTTTAACTATCTCTGAACCTCGTCCACAATTCACAATAAGAAACCTCAGTCTACGTTTTATAATTTTAAAAATTAGGTCAAAAGGATAATTATTATTAATTAGCGTCAAAATGATAAAATCTAAATTATAAATTAGATTTTATCATTTTGACGCTAATAATTATCAATCTGATATTTTGTGCTTTTAAATAATAAGAGTACATTTTTCCTTTTTTTCTTCGAATTAAACGAAATATATCGCTGCAAATAATTGATACCTTCGTTGAACGTCGTGTAATCGCATCTCAAGATTTACGATGACTCAAAGATGAAGATATTTTCAGAACAAGAATGTTCTTTCTTTCTCTGCATGAGCTTTTCATTAACTCCAACATCTCGGCCTCATAACCACGGAGGATCATCGTCGTCCCGCGAGTGACTTTCGCGGCGCGGCCTGCGAGAAGAGGCTGGGAAGGAAGAACAGGAAGAAACGATCCCGCGCCGATCTCTCGCTTGGTTTGCCGCGCGCGAGGGGCGAGTTTCGTCGCTCACGCCAAATAAACTTCGACGAACGATCCGCAGTGCGTTGTAACGCGGGCCGGGACGTGTACGCTGGCGGATACGGGAGCGAAGGGCGAAGGCGCGAGAGAAAAGGCGGCGGCAGGAAAAGGACAAAGGAAATAGACGAGGCGTCGGCGACAAGAGTAAAAATGGCCTAATGGCCGGGACAGAAGGGAGGGGGAGGGCGCGGAAAAGGGTCTCTTGCGGTACATTTGGGTTTTATTGAATATAACGCGCGTGTGGAACCCCAACCGGCTTTTCAAGAACTACCTCTTCGAATCACCCCATTCACGACCACCCACCACCGCCACCACCCCCGTCGACACCGCCGCCGCCGCCGCTACTGCGCCACTAAACTCGCCAGTCGCTCTCACCAGTCGCTACGGTTATTACGGCATACGCCAGCTTATGGCATTTTTGCGTGTATTTAGGTAGTTCTTCCCTCTTCTTCTTTCTATCTCTCTCTCCTTCTCTATTTTTGTCTCTTTTTTTCGATGTGTCTTTTTCCGTCCTTCGGACGCGCGGAGTTAACAGCCTTCTCGGAGGACTCGGAAGGTAAGCGCGCGACCGGGTTGCTCTCCTCAGGCCTCGTTATCGAACTCGATTTCACGATCCGGACTTTTCTACGGTCTCCTGCCTGGCCCTTGCCTCGAAAGGTTTCATTAGGGAAGGACCACGCGCGCGGATGCTCCTCTCGTTCGCCAGCTCCCGGTAGAGCTCCCGGAGACGCTGCTAGAATCGCGGGATTGGAAGGCACCGAGGAAGCGAAGGTAAAGTCTCGCTTCGGTGGCGAGAGAGAGAGAGAGAGAGAGAGAGAGCCAGCTTCGAGAAATAATAAGCCCCGCGTGCACTACGCCGTGTTGTGTTGTTCGATTCGCGATGCGCTCGTAATTATTTCCCTGCTGCGGATCAACGTTACTCGACAAAAAGCTCAGCGGCAGTCTTATAAGACGAATGGAGAGTTCTCGAAGGAAGGAAAATGAACGATCCCGAAGAGGCTGGCGTTAATTAGGCCCGCGCATGTGCACGCGTCGAAGAATTAGAATCAAGCTGAATGTATCCGCGCGATATCTTAAAATGCGATATTGGGAGTACAAATTAGTTCGATCCGTTTTTTTGTGGTCAAAAATGCATTTATTTCAGAACAAAATGAATGAACAGATTAATCAAAGTATTGTCCATCGCTGGCTACTACTTTTTCCCACCTCTCAATTTTCGAATTCCATCTCGAAAAAATGTCTCGTCTTTTGAGGCGATCCAAGTTAAGAGCCAATTTTCGATTTCGGCGAAAGAAGTGAACCGGTGACCTGCCAAATCGTGCTGCATCCGTCGGAACAACCAGTAATCAGAAGGAGCAATGTCCGGCGAATACGGCGGGTGCGGTAAAATATCCCACTTGGGCGTTTCCAAATAATTTTTTACGACTTTTGCGACATGAGGCCGAGCGTTATCATGCAGAAGAATAACTTTGTCATGTCTTTGCTCGTATTCCGGCCGTTTTTCTCGTAATGCACGGCTCAAACGAATCAATTGTAGCCTATACCGATGGCCCGTAATGGAATCGCCAGGTTGTAGCCTCCAATTCTTTGTCTTCGAATTTTTTTGGCTGTCCAGAGCGAGGCTTGTCTTCAACGCTGAAATCACCATTTTTAAAACGCCGAAACCATTCCCTATATGATTTATCAGTTGGAGCATTGTCACCATAAACTTCTACAAGCATTCGATGTGCTTCAGCTGCACTTTTTTTCCAATTAAAGCAGAAAACTAAAACTTCCCGCAAATGCTGCTTAGTTAACACAAAATTTGACATATTCAACATAGTAAAAAACAGGGGTTTTGTATGAAACTCAAAGCGATATAAACCGAATATTATTGACAGATGTCTAACCTCTCTGAAACCACCGAAATCAGCTGTCACTATGAAACATTCATAACAGCCAGAACCATCTTTTGAAAACGGACCGAACTAATTTGTACTCCCAATATTTCGAACACAAGTGTGTTATTTCGAGTCAAAATTTTGATCCTATTTTCAGCCTCACTATATCATTCAACATCTGTTTTGACACTAAAAAATGTTAAGAGGGGAATTTCAGACACTATTAGAGTCAAAGTAAGAGTAAATTGTATTATTAGAATTGGATCTTAGTTTGTTAACTTAGCTCTTACTGTGTTGTAGAATTCAAAATTTATTGTAGCCAAAATTTCGACTCAGTGGATTTTCATTGATTATCACGGCATGAGAAAATCGATGATGAAGATTCTGCAAAATTTGGCCAATTATGAAACTACTGAGTGTTTATGCACAATTTTTATCCTGTTAACATATTTCAAAGATATATGTTTTTGAAAAGCATTTATTTAGACAAGTTCAATATATTTCATCAAATTTTTGCTCAAATTTGACCTAATCCGATTTTTGGCTTACGTGGCCGTTCGGGTAATGATATACAATATATTACTGAACTTGTCTAAATAAACGCTTTCCAAAAACATTCAAATACATCTTTAAAAATACCAACAGGATAAAAAGTTACATATTTATGAGCAGTTATTAGTTTTATTATTGACCAAATATTAACCCTCGATTTTTTATCAATGTTTTTGCACAGCAATGTTATATATCGTTGAACTTTTTGCGGTGAGTACTTTTCAAAAATATATATATTTTTTGAAAGTAGATGTAACACATCGTGAGTATCCTCTGTAAGCGTAACCAACTTAAAAAAAAAGGTTCTCAGTTGGTTCTATATTTTACAAATGTTCAGTTTGTTCTACAATATATTTTAGTCTGTTTGTTTGTCTCCTCATAACTCATAACATTGAATTGATGAAATTTTTTGTAGCTTGTTCAATATGTTATTCACATAATTCTTAGATTACTGTATAAATAAATAAATAACAATAATGATCATTATATATTGACATAATTCTTAGATTACTGTATAAATAAATAAATAACAATAATGATCATTATATATTGACATATTGTGGACTGAAGGCGTGAATAGACATCTTTAATGATATAAACCTTGAATCAGAGACATAGATTCAAGTTTTTAAAGGGATGAACAATAATACATTTCTGTTTAGCGTCAATTCTATTTAGCGCTTCTTCATAAGGAATAATATTTTAATAAATATTATACCGAAAACATTATTAATATATTTCTTAATGGTATAATATATTTGTTTCTCAATTTCGAATAAAATGTGTACGGTCCGAAATATGTTAAGTGAATTTGTAAAATTTTTAATATCACGAAAAATATTGCTTTAGCCAGAAATCGAATTTGAGTCTCTGCCAAACTTACCGATACTTCGCAACGCGATATTTCGAACGCACTTATATTTCACGAGAGGTCCTTCGAGAACAGGATAACAGGGAAGGCGATGACAAGGTCTGCGGGGTTTGCGTTTCCTGTCTAGCGCGAGTACGCGTTCACGCGAGTCGCGTTTTTCCCCGTTTGGCTTGGATTAGCGGCACCTTTGGCTTCGGTCACATGACACGTTCTTTCCTCCCCCTGCCCTGTTTCCGGACCATAGGGAGGCGCACTCGAACGGCAGTAATGCGCGGGGGTGGATCTCCGCTCCGCCGCGTCTCCGTGCACCCCCCGGCGGCTGCCTTTGCGCGCCGCGCTTTTTACCAGGTGCTTGTGCTGTGCGATCGCGACGGAAAATACGCCGTACACGACGGGGGCGAGATAGAGGTTGGGGGTAAGGGGTAGGGGAAGGACGAGGAGTCCTAGGAGCATCTGTCGATCGCGTCCAAAAGGAGAACGGAGGAACGAAGCCGGAGGTTGGGAGGCTTTACGCAAACCGTATTGCATAACCGCGTATCGAGTTTTTGAAGACGCACCGCGGTTCAGAACGCTACGCCGGATGCAATACCCACGTACATCCGTCTACGATGTATGCATGCCGTCCCGGCGCATTGCAGATATCGCGGAAACGCGAAGGTTTCTCTGTGCCTTTAACTCTAAATACTCTCTTTCTCTCTTCCCTCCTCCGTCATTCCCCTCCCCTCCTCTTTCTCTCTTTCTCTTTCTTTCTATCTATCTCTTTCACCCTTTCCTCTCCGTGTAATTATCTTGTAAACGACGTATTGTAAAATTATGATCGGTTTTTGATACTATAACCGAACAGTTTCTTGAAAAATTACAAATACTACACGACGAATCACTGGCATTCCTCTTTACAGGTAAAACTGTGAACAGAAGCGTCGCTAGTCGCAAGAGAAATTGGATTTTTCTAGAGCGTAAGTGACCAAGAGGGATGCCAATAATTAAGTGTTTTACGCTCTATACAATAATATATTTAACTGTCAGGAAAAATGAAGAGTAAATCAATAATTTAACGTCTTGACTAAACGCAATCTGATTGATCTGAACGAATTGAATTGTAAATGCCCATTTCGACCAAATAGCTTTGTAAAAAATCCTTCCTTTTATAGAAAACCCTTTATTTTGTAATCATATTAATTGTCACTCTTACGAGACTTATCCTAGAGCATAATAAAGCAATCAGAGATAGACTTTTACTGTTATCGCAATGTGAGGCAATCGTTGATGTGAAAACTTTATAATCATTTCAATTATATTTATGAGACAAATGTACTATATTAAATGAGTCATTAAATTTACATCATACAATAATGTAAATTTTTTATTACATTAATTCAGCCATTACTAAAAGTTATACTTAGATCTTGGCATTACATTTTGCATGACATATAGTTTTGATAACTTGTTTTAGCATTTCTATTTCGTCATTCCATGCGATAAATATGAGTAGCATATAAACTATCCATAAGGGATGCAATCTTTACACATCGATTAGTAATGTTACTGTCAAATTTACGCACGTCTGTCTATCTGTGGGCAGATTCTATTATTTAGATTTTCTTTTAAAAACCTGAATTGTTTTTTCCTCTCGTGCTTCAGCCATCAGGTCGCGTATCAGAGCTCCGTCTTGTCTTTTTCTATCGACCTTATACCCCATTCCCATCAACAATTCAGTCAAAGCTGTATTCTAATGACGGTTTTAAGTCGATTCTTTGTCACACATTATGACGTTCGCGCTTTATCAATTTTTTGTGGTATTCTGCGTGAAAAGGAAAGAAGGGACATCTCGCGTTTAACTCCTCGTCGTACTTACAACCGATTAACGACGCCAGGTTTATTCGTGAAAAGCAACAAAAAAAAATTTCACATTCATTCCTTCTCCGTATTCCACTTCGAATTTCATTTAATGGAAGACAACATTCGGAACGCATCCGGCCTGACGCGGATGCAGGGCTGGTGAGCCCGGATCAAACAAAAGAAGTTATACGGGAACGCGCCGCGGTATCGAGTTTTTCTAGTGTCTGAATCAGAATGCAGGCTTGGCTTGGACCTACATACCTCCAGAAGTATGCACATGATATTTGCATCAGCGCATGTGAAAGGATAAAGCTACGCGTGCAACAGTTCGACAGAGTTTCTCAATCGCAACACCAGGGCCGGGGCAACAGGTATTGTCTCGCTTTTATTCATCGTAGCGTTACAACGTGCTGGATTGCGCGAATCGTCGACGTTGGCGCGCGGGTGCGATAGAAAGAAAAAGAGAAAGAGATCTTGCTCCTCCGAGCAAGATTTTTAGAATAACGAGTCTCATGTGTAATAATTGCCGTTATCATGGGTTCTTAATTCCCGCGACGTGTAAAATTAACGTAGCATACTTGAAACTTTCAGACTGGACTTCTAGTCGCTATATCCTTTCGCAGGATACTAGTAGATATTTTTTAATTCTTTAATATCCAGGCATCGGTCTCGTTTGAGTAAAATCTTTTTTATTCGTGAAACAATTCTAAAATACGCTTCTAATGAAGAGTACGGTAGTCCAAATAAAATTGAACGATTTCTTGAATATATATAATTGTGTTCTGAGAAAAAACACTTGAAAATTCATTTATGAGATATAAGCTTCAATCACAGAAATAATTTTTATTTCACAGAAAAAATTATAGTTGTTTACTATAATGTTTATTTTACGAAAGAAAACTTTATCTGTTTACTTTTATAAAATAAAGTTTATTTCGTAAGAATAACTGTATTTCGCAAAGATAAACTTTATATTCCATAAATAAATTCTCAAGTATTTTTTTCTCGATATACATTTATGTTTGTATATGTGTATGCCTCCTATCTACGGAATTTAATAAATTTTACAATCATAATAATGAACATAAAAGCGCCAAATTTGTACCTTAAAATGACATCGATAAAAAATTGAGAAAATAAGATTTGTCCGTTTTCATGAAAAATTTCACAGAATTTCGAGCGTCAATAATTTTGCTCCGCACACGGTCGCCATATTGATTTCTGCAGCAGGAGAATCGCTGTGTCACGAATTGGAGAAAAGAATAATTGGGGAAAGAAGCTGTGTAACTAGAATGGATCGATAGTGTTATATTGGCGGAATCATAACTTAGCCAATATAAAGGATTTAAGCCAATATAAAGGATTAAAGGAGGACCCAAAATGAATGTAGATAATTATGTGCAATTAGGCTTCAAAGGGTTAAGACAGCTGTCGCTCTCTGGTGATGCGCGTCTGGGGTGAAAACGGCGAGCGGCGCGGTTTCGTCGCGTGTGACAACCACTGATCGCCGGACAGCCGAACAATAAAGGCCCATGTACAAAAGCCCAACGGCATTCCTATCCATTCACACATGCGGGAAGGTCGTCCCTGGACAATGCTGAAGCTCGCAAGCTCTGTACGCGCGGCCGGCAGGCTCGATATTAAAATACTTGGGCGTATCTGCTGTGAGGGCGAGAACGCAGGCGCCGAAAAGTGCGAGTGGACTCTTTCAAAGGAGAGCCGGAAGGAAAATCGCAGCAGTGGCGCGATTTTCCGCCACGGCTGCGACAGAAATTCCACGAATTTTGTTCGAACGTTGTCACAATGCGCCCGGCCGCTCGCGCTTCGGGGCGCTCGATATCCTTTGATGTCCGGGGATCTGCTTATTGTTAATAAAAACTTACTGCTCGCGAGGAGAGCCTCGAAAGTACATTGCGATCCATTCCCTGGCTCGGGGACGCGAAGCAGAATGCGCGACGGAAGAGGTTCGATCCTCGCGAATGACGTCGTTGTATCTCGCGAAAACGCCCAGTCGCGTATCGCCGCTTCCCCGTCAACGATATTCTACATCTCGCGGCGGTTTTATCCGCGCGTTCTCCCCCTTCCCTATGCCCCTTTCTCTCTCTTTCTTCCCCCGCGGCACTATTCGAAACGTAAATCGAGTAGCTCGGCTACTTCGCGAGGATAGATGGGGAAAAAAGTCGCGCTCTTTTCAATTATCGGTTATCGTTTCTCAATATCTCGAGCCTCGTTCGATAAGACTCGTAATTAGAGTCCGCATTCGCAAGTTCGTCTCACGCATTCGCAGGGAAAAGGGAAACAACGGCAGAAACCGCCGTCGGTTATTCCTAAGTAGAAGAGTTGCCAAAAGCATGTTGCAGGTCTCCTAAATCTCATCAATTGTACTTGATTTTTCTAAATGTTTGCGCATACAGAAAATATCACTCTCTACTATTGAGAGAAGTGATTACTCAGTTTACTTTTCTTCTTATAAGCAATGGTGTTTCTCTTCAATATTTTCTTGATTATATCCTTAAAATGTATTCATCATAAATTTGAGAAAAGCTCATTATAATATATTCAAAACAAAAAAAAATAACTTATTCTCTTTACAAGAATATAATAAAACTTTATGAAAGAAAAATATGTTTTGACAGTAGCAAATAAACCAAATTTTTGTTTTAATTTAATTTAATTTTAATTTAATTTAATTTAATTTAGTATACTTAGTTGAAATGCTAAAGTTGCTAGAGTTTAAAATATATTTTGAATAAATTCTATATTTATGATAGATTTGTGGATGTATAAACTTGTGAGATACTTGAAACAAGCAACATTTACTGGCAGTATATATTTACTAATGCAGTATATATTTTTTGTATGTAACGCGCACAAAATAAGATATACTATAAAATTTTTTGTTTATGTTCTCATTGCTCATTTCTCTCTCTCTCTCTCTCTCTCTCTCTCTCTCTCTCTCTCTCTCTCTCTCTCTCTCTCTCTCTCACAGATACACACATATATACACACACCGTTATATATCGTTCATATTCAATAACAATAAAGAAATTGATGAGATACTGTTTAAAAGACCGGCGCGATTTCGGCAACTCTCTCCTACACCGTCGTAAATAATTTCGGGACCAAGAGAAAGAAAGGGGAAGGAAGATGGGGATAGCAGGACTGCGCTGCTTTCTCTCCTGCCAGCCATCCCGCGAGAGCGAGCGGAATCGAAAAAATGCATTACCGTGCGTTTACGACGACAATATCGCGACGCGGACCTTTGCAACCATGGGGAGAAACGCTGGAGAGGGGGATAGAAAAACAGAGCGAGAGAGTAAGAGAGAGAACGAGAGACTAACAACGTCGTTTTCGGGGGAAATATATTTTTATCGAAGCGCGAGCCCCCCCATGATACCGGGTGGGCGAGAAATACGCGCTTTACCGCGCGTGAAAACTTCACGAATTCCGCAAGCCCGCGCACGACATTGCCGCCTGCCCGGCTAGTAAATAACAATATCGTAAAAGTTTATTGCAATATTCAAATCCATTTCGCAAGGTGTTCCCAGAGAGCAGCGCGCGGTGGCCACGCGACTACCGCCGCCGCCACCGTCACCGCAGCTCGCAACTACTGTTGCGTAACTGTGCGAAAGAATTGTTTGTCCGCGTTTATTACGCATGAATATTTACGAACCGTGATTTAATGCGGACGCGTCGTCTGCCGAAAACCTTGTAAATCTGGAAAACGCCCGACAGTGCGTGAGGCGAATTTCTCGTTGTGTAATAAAGTACGGAATCGCAGCGACCACGAGAAAATGATAGAGTCCCTTTGTTCCCGTGCAATGAATTTAGTCTCGCAGAAGACCGAAAACATTTTAATTTAATGCAACAAGTACGTCGCCGCGCAGCGCGAGAGGGGAGGGCGCGGACTTTGATGTTATGATTATTCGGCAATTCCATTTATTAATTCAACGAACGCGCGCAATTTTTCCTTCCTATTTTCACGCATTTTCTACAATTTATTTGTTAAAATGCAGGCGGGAATGAAGATACACAATATGAATACGACGCGTGTGTATGCCGACTGCAAGTTATACGCGAGCAACAGCACTTATTGCAATCGTCTTTCTGTTTGTATTTTACCCGAGTGCACTATTGTCTGCAATTGATACAATAACGAAGAAATATCACGTCTCAACGTCTCGAGATTCTCGTAACGATAAAAGGCGATGGTATAATTATTTTTATAAACTGCAAATATTTTAGTAAAATTTTCACACACACGCTCTCAGAGAGACACACAGTTGGTTGCAGAATAGTTTAGAATGAAGTTGCATTTCACCAAACTGCCAAAATTGATAATTATAATATCTGCTGTAGTGAAGGTGACTTGCCAAATAATTATAATATTAATTATAATTATTAATTATTAATATTATTAATTTTTTTAAATTATATTATGTTATTATTGCGTAAGTCCGTTGATGCATAGAACATTATCTGGGTTCTAATTTGAATTTTCTGGGAAATTTTTTTGGGAAATCTGATTTCCCAAAGAAATGAAAGGATTTAATTAGAAAATTGGAAATAATGGAATAAAAATAGAAAATCCCTGATTAAAATATTGCAATACGATACATCTATTTGGAACAAGTTTGGATAATCTGATCGAGATCAATGCTATACTTGAGAATATTTGGAAAATTTCCACTCTGAATGATTCTCAATTTTGACAGTTTTTTATAAGTTCTCCATCGTGTTTAAACTGTTTTACAACTCATTATATAATATATCACCTAAATAAATTAAAAAAGAATACTTGAAAATTTATTTGCAGGATATATAAAATTTATCTCTGTGAAATAAAAATTATTTCTTGGTAAGTAATTTTATATCCCATAAATAAATTACTCCAATTAAATTAATTAAAAAAATAAATTTCTAAATATCTTTTTCTTAGTGTAAACTTGCACTGTTGTCACAAAGTGAACAATTCACAAATTATTAAAATTTATTGTTATTACAGCTTATAGTTAGAACTATAGAATAGTGTGAGCAATTTGCTAATTTTCCGTCGTTTTACAAATTTTTAAACTTGTGATAATAATAGACCAACATCAATTTTAATCCTCAGACTATTGTAAGTAATCCTAAAAATTTTTGGCGCGCTGAAATCAAATACGCTATCAAAAATGCTACATCACGTCAAATTTCCAAGATATCCTAATCTAAATATGTCAAAAGGTCATTTCCAATCATTTTTAGATTACAAGAAACTGAAATGAAAAGTGACCGCACTCAAATTTAATATGAAAAAAATATATTAAAATCACTTTTTACATTCCATAAATATAACATACTGCATACATATTTGCTAAATGTTTTGTAACCTTTAACTCTGCAGTATGGTATACTACGCAGTATACTGCGATATATTTTTATGTATTCTAATAATTTTGTTTATGTGACTCAATACTTAAAACTTCAATAAATAACTATAATTTTAGATGTTTTATTTTTGTATATAAACATTTTAAATGTTTCAGGAACTCTCTCTCTCTCTCTTCTCTCTGTAGCAGAGTTAAAAGATACAGATTAAAAAGTTTATCTTCGATATATGAAGTACTTCTTCTCTAAACTTATTACAATTCTTATTACAACAACTCATTATATTAACTCATCATATTAACTCAACTTCTTATTACAACAATATAACAATTGATTTTAGTAGATTTTTCCATACTAAACTCGAATCCGTTGGCTAAATTAGCTTACCACTTCTCGTTTTATTCATATAATTATAAAAAAAATGGTCTTCTTGGCACTTTTAGGTAAGAATATTTCGAAAACCTGACGCGAAAGATAGAATTCGGGCAACGGATTTAGTTTTAGGATGCCATAAACCTTCAGGATTACCTATATGGGTTTGTGGTCAAAACAAAAGTCAAAATTTATCAGCTTGTGTAATCGTTACTTGAAACTTATCCCAAATGAGATATTCAGATTTGAGTTTAAAGTTAAAATTTATGAATTTTTTTCACTTCGTGATAATTATAAGCGAGATATCGTTTCAACATTGTTATTCCGTGTAAAGGAAACAAATGTTTGTCCACGCGCACTCCAGAGAAATCGCAGAAGACATAATCAGTTGAAATTTTACTTATCGATACGGCGTATGGCTCAATACGCGAGCGGCGCGCCGCACAGTGGGGCAAAACTGACATTTTTTGTTCAAAATAGTCTAGAGACCTCAAAACTTAACGAAATGAAATAATTTTTTTTTATTAATTACTCGTTGAAAGATAACGAAGAAGACTGTCTAAACCGATTTTAGAAAAAATTGAACTCTAAGAACTCCCAACCCTATAATTCCATTAGAAAAATATACAACTCAATAACGAAAAACCACAACACATAAATCGGTATCTTAAGCTCTAAAACCTTCACCAAATAGCTCAGTCACACCAAAATTACAAAAATACAACAAAACAATCCCATAACCTCATAACCCAAAGACTTATAACGGAATAACTACAAATCAATTACTACAAGTGACAATAAAATCATAACTCAATAATACCATAAACAATAATCCCATAACTCCATGACTCCATATAATTAAAATGAAAACTATAGTAACTATAGACTATAGTTTGCTCATAGTCTAGTTCTTTTTTCTTGTTATTTTTTTTTGTTTTTTTATTAAAAAATTTTTTTATTTTTAAAATTTTATTTTTTTTGTATTTTTATTATTGTTTAAGTTCTTTTTATTATTTAATTTTCTTGTTTTTTATATTCTAATTTTTTGTTTTGGTTTGTACATTTCTCCTTACATAAATTTTATTCATTTTCTTCATTAGATTCATTACAAAATAAATTAATTTTTAATTCTAAAATTAAAAAAACAAAAAAAGAAAATAACAAGAAGAAAGAAATTGGATGTAAAATCGAACTTGAAGCTTTCTTGTGGTACATCCTAAATACATTTTTTCATTCGAAAAGTGTAGCTAATTCGGGCTGTACTAGACTATAAGCAAACTACAGTCTATAGTTACTATAGTTTTCATTTTAATTATATGGAGTCATGGAGTTATGGGGTTATTGTTTATGATATTATTGAGTTATGATTTTACTGTCACTTGTAGTAATTGATTTGTAGTTATTCCGTTATAAGTCTTTGGGTTATGGGGTTATTAGATTATGGGATTATGGGATTGTTATGTTGTATTTTTGTAGTTTTGGTGTGACTAAGCTATTTGGTGAAGGGGTTTTAGAGTTTAAGATACCGATTTATGTGTTGTGGTTTTTCATTATTGAGTTGTATATTTTTCTAATGGGATTATAGGGTTGGCAGTTCTTAGAGTTTAATTTTTTCTAAAATCAGTTCAGACAGTTCAGTCTTCTTCGTTATCTTTTAACGAGTAATTAAAAAAAAATTATTTTATTTCGTTAAGTTTTGAGGTCTCTAGACCATTTTGAATAAAAAATGTCAGTTTTGCCGCACTGTGCGCCGGACGTATCGAAAGATTCAATTGTCACGCGGGACGACACCTAATTTCTTGATCGTTCGCGGTGTTTCCACGAAAAACGTTTCCCAATCCGTCGCGTTCGGTTGCGAATAAAAAGAAAACTTTACATAAACGTGCGGTCGTCCCGCACGCGCTCCTGTTTTCATACGTGAATACGTTTTGCGGCATCACCGCGTGTCGTGCAAATAAAAATCAATACGCCGCCGTAAACTGCGTGTAACGTCGCTGAAGAGATTAATCGTCAGAGATTACACAACGCAAACGGCAACGACGATGACAACGACGACGACGACGACGTTAAAATGCTAACACCCGTCGCGTCGCCTCTCTTGCGCATGTGGACAAGAGAGCCGTCGAAGCGCGATAAAAACGTTGAGATACGGTGCGAAGCGTGCGCCCACCTCGATGCAAAGCTCATAACCGTACGTATGGCGTTCTAGCATAAACAGCGCGTAAGTATGGCGTTCTAGCATAAACAGCGCGCGGTGCTCTAAGTGGTCGCGCGCGCTCATCTTTGAATATGCCGTAAAATACCGGCACTTTTTACCTCGTCCCGATAACAGCGGCGCGATTAGAACGTGAAGCGGCGTCTGTCATTGTGCTCACTCCGAAATATACAAGGTGTCTCACGCAAAGGACCACATGTGTAGGTAGATCAGGTTAAATTGAACAAAAAATTCTACCATTTTCCAAACAACCATGTAAAACTTTGAGTTAATTATTAAAGAAATTGTGAATGTTAATTAAAGAAAATGCGACAGTAAATATTAGAGATACCCACAAGTAATCAAGCATTTGCAACTCTTATTTTTATTAGTTTTCACTTCTAAACATATACGAGTGTAATATAAATTTTCTAGTGTTATTTTGGAGTAAGTTATTCAAATTATCATATCGTTGATTAAAAATTAAAGATTCTTTGTTTATAAATTTTTAAATGTATTTTATTTTGGATTTACTTATATGTATGTGTGTGTGTGTGTGTGTGTGTGTGTGTGAGTATTCTTAATGAGCATCATGGGATTCAACTGAAAAATTCAACTTAGATGTTATTATATCTAATTATCATTTTATATATCATTTTATACATGTAGGTAAGACAATTTTCAAATAAGGACTTTGGAAGACCGGAAGCCGATATATCGGCGCGACGGCGGTGTTAGTTTTTTCCCCATTCAATCCAATAACATTGACAAAAAAGTTTTAGCTCTTAAAATAAAAAAGTCGATAAAAAAATAGTCGATCCTCAGAAGGTTAATACGAGCTTTATTTTCCTGTTTGTGCTTCGTAATCGACAAAGTGCCATGAAATCAATCGTGCACAAAACACGATTCGCGTCTGATAATGACCGCTGTGTTTGATTAGTCGACCTCATGTATCCTAAAGAAAAAAAAAAGGAAGATAAATAAACACGAAAAGAAAAATCAGACCGTAGTATCGAAAACTTCTGGCCGAAATGAAGTGGAATATCGTAAATATTAAAGTTTCCCACCTGCTTCACTCATCTGTCGCCCATCCGAGGACATCGTATACCTCTCGCGCTTGGGGTCAGAAGGCGGAGCGTGGAAACTCGAAGGTATTGACTCCAATATATATACGTACTTTTGATATGTTTTAATTCGTATTGGGATACACGACTCGTGAGTGGCCGACGGTTGGTGTGGGTATAATCAGTACGGCTCGCCGGCCGTACGTACTGCGCGGCCTTTCCAACCCTCTATCAACCCCCGTGCCTCCCAAGGGAGTCAACTCTCTCTTTTTCTAATCCACCTTCCTCTCTTGCTCTTCTCTCTGTTTCTCTCCCGAAAGAAATTCAGAGACGCCCCGGTGCGCGCGTCTATCGTCGTATACACGTGCAACGACACACGCGCGCCACCCACACAATATACCGATACCGATACCGATACCGGTAATATATATATATATATATATATATATATATATATATATATATATATATATATATATACAGGGTGTCCCGCGTAAGACGGACCAAAAGAAAAATATAAGTAGAACACATAAAAGTGAACAAAAATTGTATAGGTCATTTTTCAAACCGCGTAAAATTTCGAGATATTAATTAAAATAGTTGGACAAATTAGAACGCGCGATGCGACAGGCGGGACATACGGCTCGCAGCGGTCGGCGAAGAAAATGGAAGAACGCACACGTACACGGACGCACACACGGAGCTACTCATTTCAGTATGCCAAACGGCCCACTTTTCTGGCCTATAAGATAGGCCCGCGAGCAATCATCCATTTTTTCGCCGACCGCGGCCGAATGCCGTATCTCCCGCCTGCCATGTCGCCGCGCTCTGATATGCTCAACTATTTTAATTAATATCTCGAAATTTTACGTGGTTGAAAAATGGCCTATATAATTTTTGTTCACTTTTATGTGTTCTACTTATATTTTTCTTTTGGTCCGTCTTACGCGGGACACCCTGTATACATAGATTTATACTATACACGTAGACACGCGTGCACGCAGCTTATATAATACATACTTATTTGTGTGTATATATACAAATAAATACGCGTGCGTGCGTGCGTGCGTGCGATTGTGTGTGTAGAAAGAAGCGTGCAGGAGCGACAGATGAAACGCCAAAAAGACGCACGGCACCATTACAGAGGGTGACGAGCGTATAACGGCGTTCCTCTGAATAATTGAAGTTCGATCCTCGCTTGTCGAGAATATTAATGGACCCCCTTCTCCTCTCTCCGCTCTACCTTTCTCTCGCTTTCTCTCTTTCTCTCGCCCTTTTAGCAACTACTCTCCCCGCAACCCTCGAAGCTGCAGGGTGCCAATCGCGCTCCTTACGTCTTGCATCTTCCTCCTTCGCGAGAATTATGCCGCGATTATGCACAAGTGATGCAGTTCGCGCTCGTTTCCGCTTGCTTTCGTTCGTGCGTTCTAAATTCTGCCCATTTCGGCTTGTATCGTGCCTCCATCGTCCGCGTAATCTCCGTTAATCATGCTCGACTGTAAGTCCTTCGTCATTTCGCTATTTCAATTTGCTGTTCGGCGACCTGACGATGTCTCATGACGCGCGCGCGTGCGCGCGAGAGAGAGAGAGAGAGAGAAAGAGAGAGAGAGAGAGAGAGAGAGAGAGAGAGAGAGAGAGAGGGAGAGAAAGAGAGACCGTCGTGAGACCGACTTTCCTCCGTTATACTATTATTTCGTCGTAAATGGTAACGGTAGTATAGTAAACGGGTATTGCTTACGGCCGACTAATGAGAGGCACTCGGCTGCTCGAGCGTTGACGTTTTCATTAAAGCTCGAGAACATGGTTACAAACCGCCCGGAGTAGAAGCCTGCGCGCAAGAATCGCATAATTAATAAAAGTCAATAAGTCAGGCGAAGGGTAAGTCGACGCCCTTCAAGTATCGTCAAGTTATTAAAAATTCCCATTTTCGGATCTGACGTTCTCATTAACGCCTGCGCTATCCAAAGAGCATGCGAGCGCGTAATACCCGTGAAATTAACCGATATTAATCATCCGACGACCATTTGCAAACTCGTGTATGTTGTTACACCATGAGAGCCGTAAGAATCTTACGGATCGACGAAGAGACCGCAGATCCGAGGATGTAAAGACGAGGGGGAGGAGGAGGTGAAGGAGGATGAGGAAGAGAAGCAGGAGGAGAAGGAGGAAGAGAAGCAGAAGGTGAAGAAGGAGGAGGAGGAGGAGGAAGTGGAGGAAATGCGAGGTGGCGGCGGTGGCGGTGGTCCTGAGTAGAACGAAGAGCTCTTCATCTGGCGGAAGACTTTCAAGAGGGAAGACAGGACGCAGGGGTGGCATCTAGAAGGATATTAGTGGACTTCTGGAGGACGATAGAGGTGGTGAATGCACACCAGGAGAGCCGCTTCCATTATAGACATAACCGCACTTTGCTACATTAGCTTTTATGTTAGTGCATTCTGCCACGCGGCTCGTCTATCTGTTAGTAATGTCCATCCGGGCTCGGCGTTTCGTCCGCGGGCTTCGTTTCCAGCTGTGTAACAGCGTAAACGTCCGAGCGGCAGTAACCATCGTCGTTCCACGCTGCTCGGGGCCCGCGTCGTGGAAGGCCATTACTTGCAAGACGCCGCGAATGCTCCACGCTTGTCTAACGAGTGATCGTCAGGAGAGCCATGGGCTCGCTTAAACTCTCGTTACCCACCCGGTGACCTTCGAGCTTCCGAGAAAGCTACTCTCGCGTGAATCTCTTAATTCGGGGATTACCCTCTCGATAATTGTTCATCTTGTCGCAGGAGGATTGAGAAATTAACGTCCGGAGACGAGGCGAACGATTTAATCGCCCGTGCACTCGCATCTGTCGATTCTGTCGCAATGTAATGTGCGTAAGACTAAGATTTTATTTGTTGTACGGCAAATCTGTTGGATATGTTCGTTTGAATTGTAAGATAAAAAACTTTAAAATGCCCGAAAATATCAGAGATCTTGGAAAGTTTCACTTGTAGTGCAAATGTTACACTCGTAATGCAAATAAGATTCTGTCAAAAACAAAGTTTTAATACTCGATCAAAAGCCTGCTAACAAATATATTTCCAAGTATATTACGATAAGTATATTCCAAGTATATTTCATCTCTTCGAGTTACGATGATCGTGAAATTATGATTATTTGTTTATTTCGATGATGTAAATGATATCCTCTTGCGACATTAAAAAAAAAACATATTTTCAATTCTTTTCAATTCAATATTTTGTGCTTTTCATTCATAAAAATTATTCTTGAATAATAAGAATATATTTTTCTTTATTGAGTTACATGTAAAATGTACTGATACAATTTATCTTCGTTTAACGCCATATAGTCTTGTTTTAAAATTAACTTATCAAAAATAAAGATATTCTCAAGACAGGAATGTTTCTTATGTATGATAAATGAAATAGCGTCCTCACAGCTTACTATCTCCTTTTCCCATCAATAATTGTTTATCATCGTTTCGAGTACTCGTCCTTTCATACATGCGAATCGCGCATGTTGTTGTTTGATACTTCCGCAAAGTGAATTCGACGTGTTCAATTGAAAGTTTGATTGAAGGATTGGTGAAATTCGGAAGAAATAAACGTTATATCCTAGTTAAGTGTGTGTATACCGCGATACGGATATCGTTACGCGAACGGAGCGGCATAGTACGGCACGACGTCACGGCGTATCGGTCAATGCGCGGCAAGCTCTGCAGACACATTTAATAAAATCCAATTTAGCGGTGGGTCGAGCCACTAAAATTAGGCTGTTGTGCAAGGGCGCGTGTACGCGGTTTGGTCCGGCCGGCAACATCGAGTGACCATCCCCGGCCAACAATTCTGGAAATTCCTGCAAATAACTCCCGGGCTTCTACGGGCCGCAACGTACACGACCAACACGCTGTGTGAGGACCGGCGATGGAAGGAAGGATGAAAGGAAGGATGAAAAGAAGGAAGGAAGGAACAAAGGAAGGAAGGAAGGAAGGAAGAAAGGAAGGAAAGAAGGAAGGAAGAAAAGAAGGAAGGAAGGAAGGAAGAAAGGAAGGAAGAAAGGAATGAAAAAAAACGCTGAACTAGAATATCAGCATAACTTCATATCAGCCTTTGATTACGTAGCGTATGCGCGAAAAGACTGTAAATACGGAGAATTGAGCAAAATGTCGCAATCTCACAATCTGTCCGTCATTATATGTCATCGTCGGTCATTTCGTGTCTACGCGGGCTGTTGCATGTGTGAGAAAGATTAAGAGAGAGAGAGAGAGAGAGAGAGAGAGAGAGAGAGAGAGAAAGAGAGAGAGAGAGAGAGAGAGAGAGAGAGAGAGAGAGAGAAAGAGAGTGAGAAAGAGAGAAAGAGAGAGAGAGAGAGAGAGAGAAACACACACAAGACGGAGGAACGAACTTCGCGTTTTCTTAATTACGATAATTACATGCTCTCCATAACACGACGCGACCAGAGAGCCATATTTTCTCTATAGCATACATGTTGGGGTAGCTAAAGTATATTGTTCGCTGCTCGGAATATTTCATCTCGCAATTCATTTCCTCCTCATGCATTACATTAAGCAAAATTATTCCCGCATATAATTTTCATCATGTCGAAATGGCATTATGAGAGCGTTACAATGATAAAATTTTTCTTTGTACGGAACGTCAGAACGGACAATACTCTTTGTGCCAAAGTAACTATTTTGTGTGTGTGTGTGTGTGTGTACACACACACACACACACACACACACACACACACACACACACACACACACACACATATATATATATATATATATATATATATATATATATATATATACAGAGTTGGCAAAAAGTCCGGAAACGGTCAAACATCTCGAAAAGGATCAACTGTAGCGAAAAATATGTAAGTAGCAAAGTTGTAGGGCTTAATAAAATGTATCTAATGATGGCTAAAAATTTGACTTTGGATGGAGGACAAAGGTCATACGAAGGTCAAATTAAATTTTTTAAATTGGATCCCCCACTTTTTATTACATATTCTTGTAGCTTATTTCAAGGGCTTTCCAAAAACCTATAATAAAGTATTTTTTTATTAGGCATATTTAGAGTTATGAGGCTTGAAAGGTCTTTAACTGTTTTTGTCTCGTAAAAACGTTATCATTGTCTTCTGAACGGTGGATTTAGAAATAAAATTGCGATCAGGGTATGCAGCATTGAATGTGTAGATCAGTTACTTCTTCGTATGATCTAATATGGTCTCCAAATTTTCGATAAAGAAATAGCATTATCTTTTCTTTATCGGTTAACATTTTTAAAAAAGAAATTTGAAATTGTAGTTGGAAAAAGAAAGGGAAAAGACAAAGAATAAGATGCGAGAGAGCACGACTCGTTTTTAAAATACAAAGATCGAGAAGCGTTATCGTGAAGCGCGGGTATGCGCGAGTTTTGACTGACAATCATGACTTGCGTTTCACGATAACGCTTCTCGATCTTTGTATTTTAAAAACGAGTCGTGCTCTCTCGCATCTTATTCTTTGTCTTTTCCCTTTCTTTTTCCAACTACAATTTCAAATTCCTTTTTTAAAAATGTTAACCGATAAAGAAAAGATAATGCTGTTTCTTTATCGAAAATTTGGAGACCATATTAGATCATACGAAGAAGTAATTGATCTACACATTCAATGCTGCATATCCTGATCGCAATTTTATTTCTAAATCCACCGTTCAGAAGACAGTGATACGTTTTTACGAGACAAAAACAGTTAAAGACCTTTCAAGCCTCATAACTCTAAATATGCCTAATAAAAAAATACTTTATTATAGATTTTTGGAAAGCCCTTAAAATAAGCTACAAGAATATGTAATATAAATTGGGGAATCCAATTTAAAAAATTCAATTTGACCTTCGTATGACCTTCGTCCTCCACCCAAAATCAAATTTTTAGCCTTCATTAGATATATTTTATTAAGCCCTACAACTTTGCTACTTGCATATTTTTCGTTACAGTTGATCCTTTTCGAAATATTTGACCGTTTCCGGACTTTTTGCCAACCCTGTATGTGTGTGTGTGTGTGTGTGTGTGTGTGTATAGTGCGCGTGCACGCATGGTATGTATGTTCTGGATAAGCCGTTTTAACGGTTTTGTTGCGCAAAGCGATTACAATACGTAATGCTGGAACTTCAACTAGATAATGATATTTTCCCGGAGGACCGAAGGTCGTGATATTTTATTAAAACTTATAAACTCGCGCAGAAGTAGACAGAGCGGAATACCGCGTTGTTTTGCGAATCAGCGGTCGAAAAGTGTCGTAAATCTCTGCGTTATCTCTAAGAAGAACGCCTGATCGAGATCATTTAACTATTGTAGACGTATTACTAAATATGTGTTTCTAATTCTCAAGCTGAGACAATGTTATAGGTGACGCTCATCAAAGAAAATGAAACTTGAAACTAGAAAGGCATATTTAGATTTCGCGTTTACAATAAAACCTCGTAACTCAATTTGCAAATATTAAGGGTCATAATAAATCAAGTATAAATAATCATAAATCATCAAGTATTTTCAAAACTCTTATCTTTATCAGTTTCTACTTGAATTGTGTGGTATACAAACAGTGTTTCATCAGTTTTTTTCATTCTCTGTAAGTAATATTTCCTTTGTGTGCCATTTGAGTAAGACTATGCAGAGTATTTGGATAAAGGTAAGATGGTCAATTTATTATATCATTGACTTCATGAATTAAAAATTAATTTCATTGATTAAAAAATAAGATTTTTAATCTTTATCTATAGACTTTAAAACTTGAAATATATATATATATAT
>NW_022639574.1:641938-649028 GCF_010583005.1 Odontomachus brunneus | reverse complement strand
ATATATATATATATATATATATATATATATATATATATATATATATATATATATATATATATGTATGTATATAATATTTTATTGGTTTTCTTCATTTTATGTTAAACAGAATTTTCTTAGTGCGTCATTTGGGTAAAGTATTCTCAATTTATTATTTATATCATTAACTTTATACACATTGATTACAAAATAAATTCCTGTGATTAGAAATAAGTATTATTATTTAAAAAATGAAAAGCTTTGTCTATAGTCTATATAGTCTATTTTATTTATATAGTCTATATTGTCTATATAGGCTTTTCAACGTGTTTTATTTTAGAATATTTAATTATGAGTATCCCTAGTCTAAGTCGAGGATCTCGCGCAAATGTCTTTTACACTAAAACAATGATTTTACAGTCAGTAAAATTTATCTAGACACAAAACATTAACTAAAATAGATAAGGACTAGCAAATATTGCAATATCATTTATATATGCTTTATATTTAATCAATATAGATGACAGAGACAGAATTTCTATTTGTGAAATATTTGTGAACTATTTGTGAAATTAAAAAAAAGTTTATTGCAAATATTGCAATATCGTATATATGTTTTATATTTAACTAATATAGATGACAGAGACAGAGAATTTCTATTTGACCTATTTGTGAAATAAAAAAAAAAGTTTTTACGTGGTGTCCATCTAGACGTGAAATTTCTTATAAAAATAGCTATAGTAAAAAAAATCTAGCAACGAGAGAGTCAAACGAATGTATAATGTTCACACCCTCATTTAAATTTGCTTGCGAACATTGCTAGGATGCTGTTGCTGTAAATTCTACGTATTACAAACAATTTTTTAGGAGACAAAAGAACAGCGATCAATTTTAACTTCACCTGCAACATTTAGCATTCTACCTGGACTAGCAAAATATTTTTTTGAGTGTACGCGGCTTAACTCGAGCTGTCCTGAGTATTCAGCAATCGTCCCGATAAAATCGTCACCGCTCGCCCACTCAGCGTTATTCGCTCGACACCGACTTCGTGTACGCGGCGCAAAAGGAACGCACTGGCGTACTTCCGTTTTAGCCGCGCGAACACGTTCGTTTAAACGCCGCTCGTATTTACGCGTGCGGACACGCACGAACGCACGATATTTATCGCGGGGGCGAGAGTGAAGCTTCCGTTGCCGCTACCCTGCTACCACGCGGCCCGCAATACGAACGGTCAGAGCACGCGTTCGTGGATAATTAAGGTTCGGGACAAGCCTCCCGGCTTTTGTAGCTCGGCCAAAGCGTGTTCCGTCGGGTGGTGGTGGAGGGTGCGCACAGGGCTGGGGATGGATCCTGATTTAGCACACGAACGAATTTATATCAGACTTCTGCCGTTAATTAAGCAATCTCAGAAAGATTCTAACGGAGCGACATCTCATTCGCCTCCTTCGCTTTTCTCCCACTTCCCCATTGCCTTCCCCTTCTCTCTCTCTCTCTCTCTCTCTCTCTCTCTCTCTCTCTCCCCCTTTCTCTTCCACGTTCGGTCGCTGCATCCTTCGTTTACCATTCCCTACCCCCTTGGCTCCCTTCGCCCCGTACGTCCTCCGTGAAGCCGGATTTGAACTCAGTAGTTCCAAAACAGAGTTTTCGCTCGACTCCACCTCGACCTCCGACTACGACGACGGCGACGACGACGACGACGGCGACTTCTCCGTCACTTCCACTCCAGACCATTCCCTTTCCAATTCGCGTTAGTCGCTTTCGTTTTACCCGGGAATTCCTCTTCTGTCTCCTTCTCCATGCCGTTCGTCTCGCCCAAATTATACGCGAGTAATTTATAATTTAGCAGACGCCACATCGTAGAGCGTGCGGTGCGTGCACGCACGCACGCACACGTGTCTAATTCCGACCCTAAAACGTGTCGTTTGTTGATGGAGCGATCGCGAGGTCCTGATCCGGTTACACGTGTCTACACGAGACATCATTGCTGGAACGTTAATTTCCATCTGATGTCATACGCACCGGGAACCGTTCGTGCTTTTACACAGGAGGACGACCCGACTAGAAAGTTATGCCGTGATCTTGATCAAGTTGATCTCAAACAATTATCTGGTTGAAACAAAGTGATGTCAGATTCTAATAAGTCATGTAATGCAACGTAGCAAACAGGACTTTATTACTATTTAGAGAAACTTTCATGATCACGATGAAAATCGTGATATGAAACAATCGATGATGGAAACCTTACAATTGTTTTAATGACATTTATGAAGCAAATATACAGCATTGAATTAACAATTATATTTGCATCATACAATAATTCGAATAGACATGTGTACATAAATTTAACAGTAGTTTTGGTAGTCGATTCGTAAAATCGATTGCATCCCTTATGAGTAAATATGACACTCATATATATCATATAACTTGATGAAATGGAAATACATAAAAGAAAATATCATTCTGCTAAGAAAAATGATTACTCACTTTATTTTCCTTCTTTTAAACAATGGTTACCTTCAGTAAAGAATATTTTATTAATAATAGCCTTAAGATATAAAAATTGTCACAAAAATTTTAGAAAAGCTCATTATTACTCAAGAGAAAAATCTACTTCCTTTACAAAAATATTATAAAACTTTATCGAAGAAAAAGTTCTATGCAATAAGCAAATCGAATTTTTGTTTTAATTATAATACTGTTAATTTAAGTATGCTATTTTGTTTTAATATAATACTGTTAATTTAAGTATGCTACTGTAACTTACTAGGATTCAGAATGTATTTTGAACAAATTTGATGTTTATAATGAGCTTGTGATCGACTTGCGGATATATAAACTTATGAAATACTTGAAAGAAGTAATATTTACTTCAATGCAGTATATAATTTTCTCTATATATAGAAGAAAAAATGTTGAAAACTTGCTTAAAATTATATGTCATAAAAAATGTAGTATAAAAGCCTGAATGTAATTTAATGAATTCGTACCTTTGTGTGTATGAATATAAAATTTCCATTTATATATGATGCAAATTTAACGTTATACATTTGCTTTATAAATGTAATTAAAAAAATTGTAAAATCCCATCATCGACTGTCTCACGTCGTGAATCACGAAAGTTCATCTGGAAATATAAATTTGTTGTTATATTGATGTAGCAATAAATTTGTTGAAAGATACCTTTAGATTTTGATATTATTACATATTTTACGTATATTGTGTGTTTTCCGAGAAAATTTTGATAAATTTCGTATTTCTTACATTTTATGAAATTATTTCATATTTATTTTATGAATTATTTTATTAAATTTGTATTTAATTTCATTTTATATGATAAATAACACATGAACCATTTATAAGGAATACAACCTTTACAAATCGACATTAGTATGAAGTACAAATGTATGTATGTACATTTGTCTATTTGAGTGATAAGCAGACATTTTTTTCTGGAAAAAAGTGATGCCGGAACTCCAAAAAAGGAATAAAAGAGAAACACACAAGATTCCTTGAGACAATATTATTTTCAAATTATACTGAGAGAAAAATATAGTTGTCTTTGGCGTCAACTATATTCTTTTGAGATTTTAACCACAAAAATAGTTAGAAAAACCATTATTTAAGTGTTGTTAGAAAAATGGTTTTTCTAATTATTTTTATGGTTGAAATCGCAATAAAGTATAGTTGACGCCGAAAGCAACTATATTTTTCTCTCAGTGTAAGACTCTGAGCAAGTTATGAAATTTTCTTAACTTTGGAAATATTATTCATAAACTATTAAAAATTATTTAAGAATTTTGTTTTCACAACAAACTTCCGAAACATTTCGGCTCGTCCCGCCAGATTAAAAGTCCTGATAATAAGGATTATAAATAAGGAGCTTATTACTAGGATATAATTAGGATCTAATAACACCATTTTATGCACACACAAGCCAGATGATTGATAGAGCTCGACCTGTTCAAGACCGTGGAATAAATTTCTAGTCAGGGAAATGTACAATTTCACCGAGAGGGGCCGCGTCTGAAGAATACAGTCGAATGGCGCCGGTGACAGGGCGGAAACGCCGCGTCAAATTTGTTCCTTATCTTTATCGTCGTGACACATCGATTAGCGCGGAAAAAATGAGAGAGGTTCGACCTCCCAAGAGAAACGTATATACTCGAGCGGTGAGAGACGCCTTTTGCCAAAGAACGGAAAGACAAGCTGACGAGGTAATAACGAGACACCGCTTCCGCGAGCGTCGGATTATTAAATAAAAACTGCTGCCATCTCTCTCTCTCTCTCTCTCTCTGCGCCGCTGTTACGATTGATAATATGGAGCTCGTAATTTCGAAAAATCACATTAATCTAAATTGCTCGCGACACGGAATTCGCGGTGGGAGAAACCCGCTTTATGGATTAAGCCGAAACTTTGTCATCATTCTAATTGCTCGAGCGCCTGCGTTATCCATCGACGTACAACATCCGAAACTTTGGCAGCAGTTTGCGTTATGAGCCGCCACGGTACGATAATCTTCCCAGGAAAGTCCCCGACATAGAGGCCGCCCCGTCACTTTGTACACCACTTCCGACATTAGTTGTCGAAACTGCACAAGCTGCTCCGCCGTACTCGGCGCATTTTTGTGCACGAGCTCGCCGTTAATCTCACGAAGACCGCACGACTACCTCCTCTTTCCTCTTCCATCTGCTTGTACCGTAAAATTCTTTTTTCATCCCCCTCCTTGTCTTTTCTTTTTTACTTAACCCTTCATTACCCGTCAGGGAAGCGAGTTCTGAGCGAGCGCGCGGGAAAAGAAATATCGATTTTAACCGTAACTGACAATTTCCCCCGCGGAGCCCTTGAGTGTGTCATCTAAGAGTACTACGAAATTACCCGCCTCCGTCGACAGGACACGAGAACGGAACGAGATTCCGAGAGGCGGCGAAAATTGCATCAGAACTCCCCCGTCCCACGCCGTCTCTGCCGCCGCTCCGGTCCGGAAAAATATTCAGAGTGGACCCGCACCCTCCTCTCCCGCCCCCACCCACGCCGGCTGAGGGACGGCACGGGGTGGTCTAACACGGATGCACTCGCACATCGCCCCCGTAAAATATTCGAAATCCATATCGGGATATTTACAGAGGTAGCTGAGCCGCCGTGTCTCGCAACACGCCGACGAGGTTTATTATATTTCAGACGTGTCTCGCCCCCGGCCGACTCCGCTGAGGGGGTGAACAGAGAAATGGGCAAAATAAGAGAGAGAGAGAGAGAGAGAGAGAGAGAGAGAGAGAGAGAGAGGAAAATGGAGGGGGGAAACGAAGTGCAATGGGGTGGTTGCGAGTGAGCGGAAAGATTCTTTCGCGCCAGGATATTCACGCGTTCTATCGACGAACACATTGAGAGATAATTAAGGCGCCGATGAAGCGACGCGAGAATCCTCGTGAGCACGTAATCGACGTGTTAATCCGGCGGACACTTCAATCTCGCGTGATTCGGCGACTGACGACTAGGTCGTTTATTTAAACATATGGATATATCGGTTTATGCATCGATAGGAGGTTCATCGGGAACGGCGAAATGTAGAACGCTATTTAACATGCTGACTGCCACGCGGTGATTTTCATGGATTATTTCAATGCTCAACTGAAGTTTAAATCGCAGAAGAAACAATAAATAAATGCGAATCACGCGATGCATGCATCCAATAATCTGCTTAATTCGTGCTTATATATTTAACAAAAAACTTGTTATATACAATTGAGAAATTACATTTTATACGTAAATTAGACGCAGCAATATTACAACGCAGACCAGCATGGATCCCAACAACCCCATTAATCGCAGATAGACTTTCATCATCATCACGACCTGAGACAATCGATGATGGAAACTCTATAATTTTTTAAATTACATTTATAAGGTAAATATACTGTATTGTGATTGTATCTTCAATTTCCATCATACAATGATATAATTTTTTGTTCTATTGATGCAGTAACAAATTTACTAAAAGTCATATTCAGATTTTACGTCATATTCATGTTACGTTTTGCATGATATATTGTTTTCAGCAAATTTTGATCATTCTTTTCATATTTCTTTCGTATTCCTATTTTACCATGTTATGAAACATGAGTGCTACGAATCACTAAAAAAGGACACGACTTTCATAAATCGCGGTCACTAAAGTTGCTGTCAATTTTACGTACACCTGTCTATCTAGCATATATACGAATATTATATACGTATTACCTTTATCAGCAAAGATTAAAAATTATTAAGTAATTCCTCATAGGAAGGTTCTTTTTAAATAAATATATCTAGATTTATTTTTTATTTATTGCTATTTTCTCTTTAAAGAAAATAAAAAAACATAATACAAAATATATTTAATTTATATTTGTGTACTATATGAGTTAAAAAAATACAATCGTTTAACATAGAAGGGAAATTTTTGTTAGATTAAAAAATTACTAGTGAAATATGAATAATTCAGAAATTTTTCAGTTGAAGTTATTAGAGTTTAGTTTAAATTATATTTAAGTTATAATATATTATTATAGTTAAATTTAAAAAATATTATTTTATCATCATACTTCACTAGAAAATGGTTAATCCAACAAAACTATCTTTTTCCGTGAAGTAAATCAAAAGAAATTTAATATTTTATTACGAAACTTTTTCGGACATACCACTTAAGAGGTCAAATATATAGATTTCTTTGAATTATATATTAATAAAAAAAGTTATTACAACAGTAGAGATGCAGAGTGTTGTTTAACCCTTTGTACTCGTTATCCCGCTATAGCAGAATATTCATTTCGGACTTTCGTAATATGTATATATAATTTACAGAATTTGATTTATTTTTTAATATAAAAATTACACGTTGATGACTAGTGTAGCAGTTTATAAAATAATAGTAAAAGAAAAAAGAAAAAAACTTAAAAAATAATAAAAAATATCAGGAGAAAGGACATTAAGAGTCAATTTAAATCTTATTCGCACGTATTTATAATACTGTATTTATAATACAGGTACTAATCACTTTAACATTTGTGATATTAAAATAATTAGCACCTTACTATTATATTACTATATTATAAATATATGCAAATGAGAGAGAGA
>NW_022639574.1:636079-640188 GCF_010583005.1 Odontomachus brunneus | reverse complement strand
GAGAGAGAGAGAGAGAGAGAGAGAGAGAGAGAGAGAGAGAGAGAGACTTGTAATTGGCTCTCATCATCTTTCTTCCTTTTTTATTTATTTGAATGGAATATTTGAAATACTTGTTTGGGTCGAAAACTTATATTATCATTTATTTGATTTAAAAAATGTCATTTTTTACTTGGGGATCCAAAGTACATATCGCTTTGAAGAATTAGAATTTATAACACTAACATTAAACAGGACGATGTCACAGGATCATACGACAAGATCGAATTGACAGGACATGAAACGATGCAGATGTTCATCGAAAAAATTGATCCTGCCTTATGCATGTTGAATGAAAACGTTACAGGAACGCTGCGCACGAACGAGTACGCGAATTTCATGCACAAGCAACATTTACAAAGAGTGACTGCGAGTGTGTGCATCGTAACGCCCGTGGGAGAGAGAGAAAGAGAGAGAGAGGGGGGAGGGGAGGGGAAAAGGGGTGGTTTATTATATTTTCGACATAACTCGTCTACCTAGCCAATAAGGGGGAGGGCACAGACGCGTCTATCGAAGGAGCCGCTTCGGTATCGAAAAGGAACGACGCGACGGGAGAGAACACTGGAGAAAGGAAAAACGAGGGAGAACACGCCGCGCCGGCGGCGGCAAGGAGAAGAAGCAACATTTTTCAGTCTGGCATCCATGAATCTGAAATTGAGTGGATCAACCATCTGCGTCACTGTTTCCTCTTACTTACGGATAGACTTCTGAATGTATGTACGGCGCGTACGACGCCCCCGGATGGATGGCGGATGCTACGTCGCGGACACACGGATGCGCCACTGTATCAATATCGATGTTCCCCCACGTTTTCGATCGCAATGATAATTATATACACGACAACGGTACTCGTTAGGACGGTATAAGCTCGACGAACGTAAGAACAATGCGTATACAGGGAGAGATCGATCGTAGGATTCGAAGATGCAAAATTTTCATAAGATAACGCGCGTGTAGGATATAATATCTAATTATTGACTAATTATTGACATCCTCCTTAGTCATGGATATTCTAGAAAATCTGTTTGCGACTAGCATTGCGATTAAACTTTCGGCTTGCATTTTATGATTCCAAAAGAGACTTACGCAATCAAAATTGTTCAGATATAATAGGCAGGTGTACGTAAATTTAAAAGTAACTTTACTAATCGCGATTTGTAAAGGTTGCGTTCTCTATGAATCGTTTATATGATATTCCTGTTTATCACATAAAATAAAAAAATAGAAATAAGAAAAAAATATAAAATTTATAAATTTATAAAAATCTCAGTGTCACTTTTGGCAAATATGTAGGTGCATCAATATAATAAAAAACTTGCATTGTTGTATGATATAAATTTAACGATTAATTCAATATAGTATATTTACTTATCAATGTAATAAAAGAAATTATGAAGTTTTCATTATTTATCGCGTCGTATGTCGCGACAATTCTGAAAGTACATATGAACAACTTTATTAATTGATTTATAAAGATTGCACCACTTATAAGTGGTTCATATGACACTGATATTTATTACATAAAATAAGGAAATATAAAAATATGAGAAACAAAATACGGAAAATATTAAAATTTCTGCTGTATAATAAAATATCATGTAAAATATGACGTGATAATCGGAGTGCAATTTTTAGTAAATCTGTTGCTGCATTTATATAACAGGAAATTTATATTGTTGTGTGAGATGTGCATTTAACAACAAATTAAATATATTTGCTTCATTAATATAATTAAAAGAATTGTACAATTTCTACTATCGATTGTCTCGTGTCATGATAATCATGAAAGTCCATCTGGAAACTTTCCAAATAGACTTTCTTGATTATCACGACATAAAATAAACAATAATGAAAACTCTGCAATTATTTTAATTACATTTACGAGGTGAATATACTATACATTGAATTAAACATTAAATTTACATCATATAATAATGTAAATTTTTTATTATATGGATGCAGCAACGAATTTACTAAAAGTTGCATTCAAATTATCGTACTTTTTATTGTACATTTTTTCAAAATATCGTATATTTTTTTATTAGTTAGAGCAAATTTTGAGAATATTTTCTATTTCTATTTCATCATTCTATGTTGTAAGAGTGATTGAATCATTGCAACATGAGAAATGCAATCTTTAAAAATCGACTAGTAAATTTGGAATTTCAAATTAACATACAAATACCAAATTAACAACACCTGGCCTATCTAGGTTTACTAATCAATTTGTAGAAGTTGTATTCTTTATAAGTAGTTCACTTGACATTCATATTTATCGTTTAGGATAACGAAATAGAAATATGAAAGAAACACAAAGTGATTGAAGTTTCCTCTAAATAATATGTCATGCAAAATGTAATACGAAAATCTAAATATAGTTTTTAGTAAATTTATAGCTACATTAATATAACAAGAAATTTATATTACTATATGATGGAAAGTTAATGTGATGTACAGATGATGTACTGTACGGTCAGTATATTTGCATATTTGTGGTGTGTGTGTGTGTGTGTTTCATAAATATAATTAAAAATACTGTAAAGTCGCTATTATCGATTGCCTCACGTTGTGATCTACATCTATTAATCTATCTGAAAACTAAAAACGTTTTATAACTAAAACGTAAAAGAGAGAAAAATTTGATTGTATTAATGTAAAATCTAGCTTTAATAAACGAACTAATGCATTTTTTTCAAAATTTCTGTGATTCTTATGATTTCTTGGTTGTAAGAAGCAAAAATTCTGTTTCCTTCCACCAAAACATGTTGGTTCGTTCATTGCAACTAAAATTCCACACAACCAAATTTCCTTCTCTGTATACGAACTGCCACTGATCGCAAAAAACCAGGTTTTTCTGGAATGTCAACAACTAAGGGAGGATCAATTATTGGGTATCACAATTGGGCGTTTTGGCTAACTTTCTTTCCCTCTGTCGCGAGTGAGAGATTCCACAATCACGGAAGGATAGACCACGTTATTAAAAGGACATGCGGTATCGCCAGCGGTCATTCGCCCAGTCCGCTGTAAACATCGGTAAAAATACAGCGAGCAGACGAGGAAAGCGGAGAACGCCGAAACGCCGCGTGGCGCACGAAAAATAGGAGAATGCCAACGCAAGGGATGGATTCACCCCCGTCGCGACGACGAGGGACGCTGGGTCGGCGACACAATGGAGAGCAGACGCTTTGGACTTTGTCGCCTCATTTCTCCGTTTAGTGCTCGTCCTCTCTTCCTTCCTTTAATATCATCGGCTTTCCGGGAACGCGACGCGCACCCTCACACTCCCCCTTCTGTTTCATGCTCTCTCTCTCTCTCTCCCTCTCTCTCTCTCTCTGTTTTTCTCTTCCTCTTTCCTCCCTTTTCTCTCTTACTCTCCCACTTCTCCTCAACTCACTCCATTCCAATGACAAAACCAACCCCTTCTCTCTGTCTCTTTCTTTTGCGTTTCCCGCGTCACGTCCTTCTCGACTTTTTCCGCTCCGGAGAGAGAAACGTATACAGGCGGTAAAGCGCACTGAAATTTGTATATTCGTTATTCCCAAAACGCTAAATACACACCGAGCGCTCTAATCCGCATTCGTTCGCTCTGCAAAGTTTCAAGTGGAACTCGAATCGCCGTGTGTCGGCCTACGAAAGTTCGCGCTGATCTCCCGGCGAATCCCGGTGAACCCCGACTTCTCTGATACAGTAATTTTGCGTGTCGATAATCCGGCGCCGCGAGACGTCAACGGGAAAGGGAAATAAATTTATACGGCTGCCGTCCGAAAGTATAGCGCCAACGGGAAGATAAGTATTCGTATTTCCACTAAACTAGCTACCGACCGGAGAGCTAGCCAGTTCTCGGGCAATATTCGCTAAGAAGCAACATTATAACAACGGAAAATAAGTTCGAAGTTTGCGCGCCGAAAACTTTCGACAGAACCGCCTGCACTGTCTTTACGACAGTCCGCCGTTTCCTTTCTCTCTCTCTCTCTCTCTCTCTCTTTCCCTCTTTTCTTCTCTCTGTCTCTGTCTGTCTGTCTCTCTCTCTCTCTCTCTCTCTCTCTCTCTCTCTCTCTCTCTCTCTCTCTCTT
>NW_022639574.1:606016-635974 GCF_010583005.1 Odontomachus brunneus | reverse complement strand
TCTCTCTCTCTCTCTCTCTCTCTCTCTCTCTCTCTCTCTCTCTCTCTTCCTCTCATTCTCCGTCGTTTCTTTTGTTCGACGACGCGAAACCGAGAGTAAACTCCGGGAATTCTTTGTACCTTTGAAATCGCGAACGCACGATAAAATAATTACGCGATATAGAACAAAAGCTTGCACTGCGTACGACTCCAAAGATAACAATTACCTTTAGTTAGTGTGTCTGCTGCAATCTCTTGGCGTCTGACCTTTTTCAGGGCGTAATTCAAATGTCTGATATGTTTTAAAAAGAGATTTCGGACAACTGCGCCGATAAAATGAATATAATAACGTTAACTTAAACCACACGAGGAGCACACGAGGAGCTTTTGTTTGCTCCCGGCTCGCTCGGAGATGAAAGGCTGCACTCTTTCGTGATGTATTAAATGCAATAATTCTTCGCGCTGGAAGCATAGTCTCTCGAGTCCTTCGCCAGCCATTCGCAGTAATATCCGGTCGAATCACACAATCACCGTTGATAACAACGCCGCGTGTTCCGCGCGATAAATCTAACGCTGAAAATTCGCGGCCAAGTATCACAGACGGGATGGAAACGGAAGGACATAACGTGTTATTTGTTTCGGAGCGACTTCAAAGCGAACGCGTGCAAAAATACGATATCGGGTGTCTCATTATCGAAGGAACGGGCAGCGCGAGTTGAAATAAAGTTACAAAATTATATATTCCCACGTGGCAGACGAGTCTGAATTTTTCCTCCGATTTTCAAGTTTGATGTCCAAACTCCAAATAAATAAAATCCTGAGCTGTACTACGACCCAATTACACTGGTCTATAAAAAAGAACACTTTTTTTATCACATGAATCAAATTATGTCATCTAGATAATACATTTTTCGCAAAAATCGAAAGACGTAAACAGATTTTCTTTGTTATCCAAAGTTTTCCTGTAATGTAATTTTTAAGTTTCAAGAAAATTGATTTTCTGTATACGGAGCAAATCAGCTGACGTTGGATTCTAAAATGTCTTTGTTGCGTTTATAAGCAAATGAGCAAGGAATTGTACTTATGGTTTGAAATGTTGGCTGGTTGGATATTCATCTCTCTCAAGCACAATTTATCCCTTGTTTGTTTAATAATGAAAAATAAAAGGAATTTTAGAATTCAACATTAGATGACACATCATACAACATAATACAAACATGTCTTATATAATTTAAAATGTAGAAGATAGTAATTTTTAGCTTGTCTCTTAATTTTTGGCTATGTCTCTTAAAAATAAAAAAATGTTGCATTAATTTTTATCGTATCTTTGTGCTTAATTGGAGAAAAATCGCGTAAAAGCAACGAAATTGTCAATCTTAATGAATTTTTATAGACAAATATATTGTTTAAATGCAGAAGCTTTTCATGGAACAATTATATATTGTACTTTTTATGAGATTATTATAATATTCAAATAAAATTATGAGATTGTATTGAAATTGAAAATTTAAAAATTCTTCTAACAAAATTGCATATTATTTTCTTACATATGAAACATGATTATTAATTTCAGTAGATCAGTTTTAAGTGAACCCTTTTTTTCTGCGTAATTATTAAAGATTCTGATTATTAGTAAGTTTCTGATTGCTGCATTGCATTACATTACTTACACGTGCCCGATAACATCATCTTATACGGACCAGATAATGGATTGGGATAAATCTAATCTCAAAAGCACGGGATAAATTTCTAGCTGAGATATCGTAAGGAAAGTCGGTCGAAAATGTCGATGATCGAACGATGGCAGAAATCGATGCGACCCGCGGAGGGGGAAGCCTCCGTTTGCCTGAGCCTCCTTAGACTCCTGCGCGGCCTGCCTCTCGTTTTTCTCACGGCGAACATTTCACCTCTCGGCGCGCACCTATTTTTCTCATCTCCTGCACCAGCGCGCCTAAACCACCTTCGAAGCTAACGAAACGAAGAATAAATGCGGGCCGGTCTATTTTGAATGTATCCGGGTAGCGGCGCCGACAGGAAGATAAGTATTCGCGCCGCGCCCCCCGCGGCCTCGCCGCGTCCCAGCCGCGCTGCCTTTCCAACCCCCGACCAAAATCCACGGAAGCGCGATAAAGTAATTGCGGTACAAAGTATGAAATATGCAGGAGGTCATGGGGGACGCGAGCAACTTCTGGAAGATGAAGAGAGGAAGCGCCGCGCAGGAGGATGCGCGGAGCCTGCGAGAGGGTGTCGGATGCGGATGGATCGGCGCGAAAGGGATGAGGCTCGAAGCTCGACGCGAGCGGACGAGGGCTGCCACGAATTATAAGTTTTAATTACTCGAAGATGAGCGGATGGATTACTTCTTCGTACTTCTTTCTGGAACTCACTTTTAACGGGTTGTCGGCTCTCTGCCTCTGCTACCAGCTGACAGCTTTTATATATTGCCGTTGGGAGAGAGGAAAGAGGAAGAAAGAAGAAGAGAGAGAGGGGGAGAGAGAGAGAGAGAGAGAGAGAGAGAACGAGGAATCAAAAAGGAGAAGGAGAGAGATAGATAAAGAAAAAGAGAAAGAGAGAAGAAGGAAAAGAGAGAGAGAGGGGAGATGACCGGGAGCGTCCCCGACAACGTCGTCGTCGTCATCGTCGCCGATAAAAATCGATCGAAGCCGCGTGCTCGACGGGCGCGACGATAATTTATCATCGCCGGAACCGCGCGCGCGCGCTCGTGCACGATTTTGCGTAACCGGAGGGCGAGCCGAAGCCGTTGCTCACGGAAATTGGCCGTTCGTGAAATTGATTACGCAATGTTCGCCAAAGTGTGGCTTCTCGCTACCTCCGAGCCCGCGCGCACCCTGCGCTATCTTTGCTCATTAACCGCACGCTGCGTAGTAAATTTAAGCGACGCTCGCCCTCTCTCTCTTTATCTCTCTCTCTCTCTCTCTCTCTCTTTCTCTCACGCTTTCGTTCTCGTTCTCGCGCTCTCGTCGCTCAAGCTGATCTTTCGAAATTCGTTCAACGCGAATAGGTAATAATAGACGACCTTCTGTGCCCGGTGGCTTTATTTAACGCGCCGGCCGTTCGATAGGACGATAGCGAGGAGAAAAATTCCACGGCTCGCGTGGCGTGCGCTCGCTTAAATATCAATTACTCGATCGATCGCCGACGTATCTTCGAGACGAGTCTACGATATCCACGCGATAACCCGTCCGCATCCGTGGGCGAATGGCTGGCGGTAGTCCGTGAGCACCGAGTCTTCGGGTATTATCTATTCGGGTCGGTTTCTCTCTCTCTCTCTCTCTTGCGCGCGGCTGACAGAAACAGCTTTTTCAGGGGGGAAATCGCGCGGACGTCTCTTTAGTCGACCAGAGCCGGGGGGCAGGAGCGGTCGTCGAAGCTCATTAAGGACAGACTCGGAGCTCGAACCGGCGCATCTCCAATTAACCGGCGATGTTCTAGCGCGTGCTACCGGGTAATCGACCCCCTCAGGGCGCACGTACTCCGCGCTACTATCTGCCACCGAAGCACCGACATACGACGGCAATAAAAGCCGAGCCGCGCCGAGTTTTCAAACCGTAAATTCAGTTTTATCGAAACGTCTTATTGGCTCACGTACAGTTGGCGGGGGTCGCTTGGCGCACGTAAAAAAACACACAGTGACTTTCATACCTGCGGACGATGAGTGAAGTGACCGCCACGACACGCGAGGGTGAACGTTTCTCCTTGGAGTTGCAATTGTTTATGATGTTCGCCGCGGGGTCGGCCGATTGTATCGCGAAAATTTGAATATCCGGATTTTGTGAAAATTATGTGTGCATGTGTGTGTGTCGAGCGAAACGTGCGCTTGAATCCAAATTCTTTAAATTGTATGAAATAGATGCTTTCGCGAAAAGATTTTAAAGAGTTTATTTATTCAAATCAAGATACTTAAAATTATATATTTAACGTAACATTTACCGCAAAACACGTTCGTAGTTCAAGTTTCATGCAATTCATCTGCACCGCTCGTGAGAAATTTAATAACGAATATCGTAATTTTGTGCATATAACTTCATGTTAGAAACAATACAGAGTTGATCATTATCTCGGAGTAAAAAAATGTTTAAAAAGTTATATTATCCAAATAAAATCTTAACATTATAAATATCACATATTGGCAAACGCGGCATAGAGGAAAGAATAATTTTCGCTACACTGGTTCACTGTAATGGTCAGTGTAATGTGTTATGCAGGTCAGAAAACTGCTGTTTCATATTTTGAGTAGCATTTTACTGAGCGAAATGATAACGTCAAGATAATATTTTTTTATGTGAAATTAGTTTCAAATTAATATTTATTATTTAACCTTTGGAGGACCGGAAGCCGATATATCGGCGCGACGGCGGTGTCAGCTTTTTCTCCATTCAATCCAATGACATTGACAAAAAAGTTCTAGCTCTTAAAATAAAAAAATCGATAAAAAAATAGCCGGTCCTCAGGAGGTTAAATCGTGATATAAACATATAATAACGTAATTTCGTTCGATAAATAGAGTTATAAATAACTCTCTTGATACGCTATTGAAAATACACTTCTTATAGGCGCTCTAAAAATACATATCTAGTGAATGAAAAATTCCTTAAGAAAATACGTATTTCTTTATTTAAAAACAACTTTTTCTCGGCGTAACAATATGTATATATTATTATAAGTAAATATATGTTATTAGTTTATTAGAATAAAATAAAAAAAAATTAATTGAATAAGTACACTATTAACATCAAATAAATATTTTTTAGTATTTTAGTATTTTTTATATTTTTTATATTTTTTAATAAATTTTTTTTATATTTTTTCTCTCAAGTGTGATTACCATAATTATTGTATTCTCTAAGGTGACCATTAAATTATAATTAGTTTACGCATCAAAAAAGATCAGTGTTTCGGTTTACATTGATCTTTTTCAAAACACTCGAGTTTGACAGATAATTCCGAGTTTTTCGCGTGTATTGCGACATTTATATTCGATAATATTCGTCGTACTTGTCGATCACTGGTCAGTTTTCTTCGCGTTTTATTCCCGTTATTAAACTCTTACTGATGTATCAAATTATTGCACGCAAACGTTTCTTGTGAAGCTTTAGATATGTTAATACAGTAGTGCGTGAGTTGTTCGCGTAGAATGTCAAGTAGATTGACAGCCACTGGTACGTCGGAAGCATGTCGACTTCACGAGGGATATTATTCGTTCAAACGAATACGCGAGCGTAAATCATAAATGCGCAAAAGAGTAAAATAGTCGTTATGATATATGGTTAACGCACGTCTGTACGTGTGCAACGTTCTCTTATACATAAAAAATTACGTCGCGGCGTGATTAGAAAAATTGTAACATTATGTGCTCATTAGTGTATATGTATGAGATGCGAGAAAGTTGATTTTACATTTAACAAGGAAACATATGGAAATGTCCTTTATCGATTCTGGCGGATTTTACACGTTGTAGGGTCGCTAAAACTATAAAAGTCACGCATTATTTATATGTGCTTTCTCGGAGGAATTTGGTAAAACTGATTATGAGCGAATATCTTCAACAATTTATTCTTACACGTACTTTTGTTACATAAAAACATTTGCAATTCTGCACAACCAATATGTGAACTTTACAGAAAAATAACAATATTCTTTAAGATATATTCAGTAAAGTTTTCAGCTCTAGCATTCCTTTAAATACTGTAAAATTTTAGTATAAAATATATCTTTTCACATATCATTGCAGTTTCGAAGAAATTCACTTACAATAAATTTTACCAAATTTTCTGTGAGAGATTACTTTCGACCAATAAATATACAAAAATATTATAACACTATAAAAAAAAAATTGGTTCGACTCTATACAGGGTGTTCTGAAACTATCGCATGTTATTTTAATGGCAGATCCTTTAGAACATTTTAAAACGAAAACTTTCATACAAAAATGTCGAGGCTATAATAGTTTTCAAACGGAAAGCGATTATATTTCACCAATAACAGGGCTGAGATTTCGCACGCTCAGGCATACCAAAATGACAAGTGATAAAGGTACCACACGCCGTATAGAATAGTGAATACCTTCATGATAATAATTGATCAACATTTTGACAGATTAAGTTGAAATATGTCATTTTTACTGGAATCATATTTAAGATGTCTTATAACTATTATTCGTATAAAAAATATATTAATGTAATACGTAGAGAAACAGCAAAACATATTATGACAATGTTATTTAATTAAATTTATACAATGATCATAATATCGTAAAAAAGTGACATTCATAGGAGCACTTTTATCACTTCGGCGTGTCTGAACGTGCGAAATCTTAACCCTATCATTCGTGAAATATAATCGTTTCCCGTTTGAAAACTATTATAGTCTTTCGTTTTGAAATGTTCTAAAGAATCTGCCATTAAAATAGCATGCGGTAGTTTCGGGACACTCTATATAGTAAGCAAATCGAATTTTTGTTTTAATTTAATATTCCTCAATAAAATTTTTGTAAACTTACTACGATTCAAAGTATTTTCTGAACAAATTTGATGTTTATGATGAGCTGATAGATTTGTAGATAAACTTATGAAGTACTTGAGACAAGTAACATTTATTTAAATGCAACATATATTTTTCTGTGTATAATAAATAGATGATCAAAAGACGAGCGTTTCCACGGAGAATTTGGAAATAATTATGAATAAAAATGAAATATATATTTAACATTCAATTAACGATCGCCCTTTCTGTGGAGAAATTTTAATATATTAATATATATTTAATATATAAATTAGAATCGAATAACATTTGTTGTTCGGTTTCCGATTTCAGCCGTAATTTAATTTTGTACACACAGAAAATACGTACTACATGTTACTGGTTTTAAGTGTTTTATAAGTTTATATATCCGCAAATTTATCATAAGCTCATCATAGGTATAAAATTTTTTGAAAATATATTCTGAATACTGGTTTAGCAATTCAATCAAGAGTATTAAATCAAAACAAAAAATTGGTTTGCCTAATAGAGTCAAATAAACTTTTTGTTGTAGGCAATTTTATTATATTCTTGTAAACAAAGTATAAATTTTTTTTTACATATGATAATGAGTTTTTATAAAATTTATTACAAGTATATTTTAAGACTATTACTAAGAAAGAAAATATTCTTCGTTGCAAATATTAAAAAAAGAAAATAAACTGAATCGCTCTTCTTGACAATAAAATGATTTTTCTGCATGCAGAATAAACGTTTCTCATTTTTTCGACGGTACCAAATAACAATACTTTTCTGCGTTTGGCTTTTACTTACCTCAGCTATTCTCCATTTAGTTGTATACTACGAGAAGCTGTGCATAATAAGTCAATTTGTCAATATCAATCGACGAATTGTAATCACTCGCGATACCTCTCGAAAGTATCCGCCCGCATTCGCCCCATGTACGTAGTTAAGCCCCGAAACCATTAAAAATTCCGTAACACGTCGGGCCAGGTCCTGATACAATAATTATCTTACGCGCATACATTTAATACAATTACAGTTTACACGGAAGTGCCTCCCGTAGAGCTGAACGTTCTTTTAAATTGGTTCATCCATTTAGCTAAAAGTTTTCAACGTCAAAGAGCCGAGTGTGTCGAAAGCCGACAACGCGCTCGTAAAAGTGCTTTACGCCGAAAGCAAGATTACTTAATATCAGCCCTTGTTAAGGCTGCAAAATATTAATAGAGAGTTCACGGTCTGACGTCTTTGAAATCTGGCTGATACTTTGAACGCCGCCTTACATAAGATATAACGCGCTTACATATTAATCGACTCATAAATACTCGAGACGCCTTAACACGAGCCGCCGTTAATAAATAACAAACCGACCTGAAGCGAGACGTTGCGAAGCGCTGCTGTTGCTGCTGCAGTCTGCGAATATTGTCTAAATGGGATATTACGCGGCTTCGCGCGGGTGATGAGAAACACTAAACGCCCCGTGTCGTATGAATAAAAACTACAATGCGGGATAAAGCGATTAACGGTAACGCCTGACAACGACGACGACGACGACGTCGACGACGAATAACGTTAGACTGTCACGTGTTAGATTCATGTATTCGCGACGGATGTCTTATCGTACCAACGTCGACGACAATCGCTCGGCGCTACAAAATTACAGGCGTATGCATTGTCTTAAAAAAGAAGAAACGTATTAACATTTAAAAGGTAAGACAATGTCCTGAATAGAAGTCCTTTGTCAATATATTGCCTTAAATATTAAGGCAATTCCACGAAATACAATTTTACAAAGAATTGGAATTGTCTTGTTGTATATTGAGAAAATATTGTAGTAAAAATTATATAAAATTATATCTCTTTTTACAATGTTTTTTATCAAAATAAAGTTAGACTATACTGACACTGCAGTATAAATTAATTGTAGTATATATTATAAATAGTAAGTTAATAATATATTAGCAATAAATTAATACAGAAACAGAAAATCTCTATCGAATATACTAAATAAAAAACACATCCAAGTGATTATAATAAATTTTTAGTAAAAAATCAAACGTGCGTTTTTAAACAAATATATAGCAATTTCAGTCATAATTTCTGTGTGGTCCATAATTAAAAAAGAAAATCTTCGAAAAAATTGTATTTTAGGATATTGTCTCGATATATGTATGTATGTATGTATGTATATATATATATATATATATATATATATATATATATATATATATATATATATATTTGGATTCCGGTATCATGACTTTTCGGAAAATTTGTCTAGTTTCCGAATTTGGAGATTTCGATTTTTCAGGATAATGCATGTCCATTCGATTATGATAAAATTGTACATCGTGGTTTCCGCGCGACTTTAATAAGGAGCTCATTAACGTCATTCGATCTACACGTGAATACCTGTATATTAATTAGACACTCCTTGCCACCGAGAAACTACTGTTTGTCAGCAAGATAATGAATTTATTTGATGTCGGGCTCGTCAAGACAGTAAATGAGTCCCGCGAGACTGTCAGGATGACCCACTTGTGAAACTTGTCGCATAATACACGGACACGCAAATTTCCAGACGCGCGAGTTTCTTTATTGAGCGCGTAAAACCGCGCGTTTTACGCCCCGAATTGCTGATTAATATGTAAGAGGAGAACAGAATTTTTTCCCTTCAAATACATAACTCTGTATTGCGCCATTTACGTACACAGAGGATCAATACATTTTCGACTGAACAAATTATAAATAGCATTTGGCAGAATGTGCGCAGCAATTTATATCAAATAATTCAAATATATATAATAATTCAACTGAAATGCAACTCACATGTAACATGAAACGAGTTTCAGATGACGACTGTTATCATGAGCAGATTTGAATAAGATGAGAATTTTTTAATTAAGTCTTACTTTATTAGTTGAATAAAAATATATCAAATCACATATATCAAAGAATTTAACTGAAAAACCTAGATCTAACTCTAAATAAAAATCTAAGTATCTCACATGAGATCATTTCAGGTTTAACTATTAATCTTTTGAGCGCATACAATATTGGCGCAAGACACTATATACAGATACAAATTTGCATTAACCATTCTTGTCGACTTATAACTCGGCTACAAATTGATCAATTCCAATTGTTTACTTATGTAAGAGAAGAAAATTGGAAATTTAACGATGATGATGTAAAAGCTAATAAGAAAGTAATAAAAGATGGAAAATTTATTTTCATATAACATGTACCGGAAAAAGTCACTTTTTAAAATTGATGGTGCAAATTTGCATCGCAGTGCGCTCGAAGGGTTAATATGAATCTTAATATCATATTTATCGTATTTCTCTTTTTTTAGCGTTATATTATTCGGTAACATAAATTCCTTTCTGCCTCTCTCTCTCTTTCTTTGTCTATCTGTCTCTCTCTCTTTCTCTTTCTTTCAGGTGTGTCTCTAGCTGCGCTCGCAGGCACGGGAACTCGCGCTCACGCGAATAAACGGAGAACCAGATCGAAACTGAAAAGGGTTAATCGAAACTCGATAAAAATAGCCTCTCTCCAAATATTTGACGCTCTGTTTATCCGAAAGAGTCGAAAACAGATAATACCGCGCCGGACTGGATTCCGGATAGGCGCGAGTACGTGAAATTGAATACAGCGACGAGTGCCACGTCGCTCCGCGAATAAAGTATGAAAAAAAGAGACAGACGCTGGCGTATTATTTATCTCAAACAATACGTGAAAAACAATGAAACAGATATCCGCGGATACATGCGGCCGGATGCAACGCGAAGAGGGGCAAAACGGGGAAACGCAGGCTCGACCAAACAAATCGTAGCGTGAATTCTACGTCACACTGGATGCACGGGCGAGACAAGGAAGGAATGAGAGAGAGGGAAAGAGAAACAGCGAGAAAAAAATGGAGAAACAGACAAAGAGGCAGACAAACAGAGAGAGAGAGAGAGAGAGAGAGGAAGGGGGCGTATGTGTATGTATATGCAAACAGTGCGTGACGAACCAATTTTCGGGGCACCGATCGTTGAGAGGTCGAGAACGCGGGCACTACGCGAATATATGAGAGTGGAATAAAATGAAATATAAACGTAAACTTTATTGATCAAAAAATGTGAAAGGGAGAAAAAGAAAGAGAATGATGGGGAGGAGGTAGGTGACACGCGACCGCGTAAGTCCTAACACTTCATTATTAATAGCGATCCACATTCACGAGCGGGGATCTAGTCATAGCGAGGAACCGTGTCCTACATATTTCATAGTTTTCGTTTTGATGAGAATTTTTCCCAGAGTTTAAGACATTTTCCCAGGGCTCGATAAGAGGGCACGTCGCGATTTGCTGACCACACTACGCGCACTACGTCGCTGCGTGATTTTCGACGTAGGCTATCCCCTCGAGACCGACGCACGCACGAAGACGCAGCTGGAAGGAAGCAATGAAACAAACGAATCCATTGTGAAACGTTCCATAGACGATGTTTGTTATCGGTACGCGTACAAATAGCTCACAAATAGCGTGCGTGTTTTCCACGGGCCGACGTAACGATCTCCAGCGCGAAATTGGCCACTGCGGTCGCTGCAAGTGGAAAGCCACTCATTTAAAAAATTTAGTTTGGCTGTGCGAAGCGATCGACCGCGTAATCCGTTAAGTTAATTATCGGAGCACATTGGATTCCGTTTGGGGATACCGCTGTCTTTGAGATTTAATCGTGTAGTTCGGAAAAAAAACGACAGAGGGCAGAAGATCACGCCCGATAATACCGCATCGAGGACAACAAAAGAAGAGGCGAAATTAAAGATAGCGTTCTTTCGTCGTCGATATACAGAAAAATATATACTGTATTCGAGTAAATGTTACTTGTTTCAAGTATTTCATAAGAATTTAATCGCAAGTTCGTCATATATTCGCATAGAAAATTTCCTAAGATCTACAAGTGGATGCAGCTCGATTCCCCAAAATAATTATGGGAAATCTACACACATAAAAGCGTGATGTTTCAAATATGCGATTTTAAGTGCAAAACTCAAAGCTTCTCCAATGTTTTTTTTGTTCTCTATATTATATTTTATATTGGAATCAAACAAAACAGCTCGTGTAGAAATTTCCCAAACATTTCCAAGTGTAGCTTAGATTCTGATCAGATTACCTAAATTTATTCCAAGTAGACATATCATATTGCGATACCAATTGGGAATCCAATTTTTATTTCAGCTATAGAAAACTTTGTGGGATCTAATTGGATTCCACAACTCTGATTTCCCTAATAATAACTTAGAATTCTAAATGGGAAGCCCAAAGGCAGAAAAAAAATGGTATAAAAGGAATGAAAGGAAGAGAGAAAACGCAGAGAATAACAAAGTAATAATTAGTTATGATTTATAAACAAATAAAGTCTATTCTTTCTAAAATCGAGCTGTTGTATAATTATTCTTACAACTTACTATAAGTATGATATAATTAGTAATGATAATGGTAATTTCACTTCTCTATATAAGACAATATAAGACAATATCAACTGAAAAAACTTTAAATTTAACAATTTACCGAACCTACATTTATGCCGAGTTTCATTGAAATCAGAATTTTACAATACAAAGAATACAGAATACAATACAATAATAGAATACAGAATAGAATACAATAAATGTTTTGACATAGGGAGTTTAAAGAATGAATTTTTGAAGATCTTTTTTTTCACAAAAATAAATAGCATAGTTAAATAGAAATATTTTTACCAGAAACATTTTACACAATATTTCGTATAATTTACGAGAAAAGTCGAAAGTATTTATATATTTAAAGGGTGATTTCACCACTCCAGACCATCGAACTGAATGCTTCAGTAAATAGATGAATTTTTCAGTTCATACGTTGGCATGAACTGAAAAATTCATCTATTTACCAAACTCATATTTATGCCGAACTTCATTAAAATCAGAATTTTCGTGTTTGCGATGTTTCCTTGCGTGAGCAATTGCTTTTCTTAGCACCGGAATGATATTTTTCTGTTTGTATGCGCGTCGCGTGGACGGGATTTCTACGTATCGTATCCACCGGGAAGTTTGATCGCCAACATACATTCGCGCAAAATATCGCGAGCGCGAATCAGTGCCGGTGAATTTAGCAAATTAGCCGGCGCTCATGAACGAAAAGTCGAACGCCACTGTCTCACTTCAACGCGCCCGCTCTCGTCGCGTCATTCAAATATACATTCCAAATTTCCAGAGAAGCTTTCCCCGCGCGGATCTAAATTATGTAAACGATAACGCGCAACATAATTACGCGTTAGCATATGCGCACGCACACAAACGCAGGCGCGCGCGTCCCGCTCGTACATCACGTCGAAATTTTAATGATTTAAACGGGCATCTGGATAATTAACATGTCCGCATACCCTAACTAAAACCGGCATCAAACGGAAATCGGTCGTCGTATTAACTTTCCAACGTGGCCGCGTCCGCACACAGTAACGTTTGCGCATCATTTCCTTTCCCTTTTTCTCCCTTTTTTTTGCCTGCCCCCTTAACGCGGTATCGTTCTGAAAATATTCGAACGCTTTTGCACGACGCACCACGGCAAGAAAGCAATTTTTGCCGCCAAATTGCGTTATATTTCCGCGAAATACGCGGCGGCCAACGTTCTCATAGTGCCGAGCGCGCGCGCGCGCACATACGCCGGCGTTCGCGTAAAAACTTGAGCGAAAGTGGAAAAATTCATGACGACGGAAATATTCTGCGGATGTGCCGCGCACCCCGAAAATATTCCACTTCGTCAGACGCAGATTCGCGCGCGGCGAATCACCGTCGCGCCCGCACCGCGGCATTGCATTCCCGCGGATCGACAGGAAGCGAGCTGGTTGCCGGTGTAATAGTGCATTCAAAAGCGTAGTCGATGGACCGGGGTTGTGGACTCGCCTTGATATTCCACGGTCTCTGCAGAATTGTTCGAATTCTTTATGATCATCGTGCAATATTAGAGGATTCTAGGAAAACTTGTCTTCTACGACCATAATACAAGCATCTACGAGCATCTCGTATTCATCTGTTAACTCTCCATTGCTCTGGTATAAGGCGAGCATTCAGTTGAAATTTTATTTTCTAATTATAATATATAAATAGGTGGATTAACAGTTGGCTTTCACAAACTTTCTGACTTTTTATTTACAACTTTTTAGATTATATTTATATAATCGTTTTCTCAATTTCATTAGTATAACTTTTAACAGTAGACATTAACCTTCATTGCTCTCGTATGAGGTGAGTTTTGTTGAAATTTTATTTTCTGATTATATAAAAGTCGCTTAATAGTAGACTAAGATTTTCTGACTCTTCATTTACAACTTTTTCAGATTATATTTGTATAATCGATTTTTCAATTTTATTAATATAACCATTGTTAATAGACTAGAAATGTTAATAAAGCAATGGAGTGTCTGCACATAGCGAGTGTCTCGCTCATAGCGAGAGTAAATATATGAATTTAATGCGATTCGCACTGTTAGCAAATTTAAGCTTTACTTTGATAAATTGATAATAAACCAATGTTTTGATACATGTGTTCCTTTTTATGATGCTGCATTAATGTAATAATAATTAAATTTTCATTTAAGTCTAATTAATAACAGGCGCGGCATTTTGCTCATAAGAGAGCACTAATGTTCGTTAGCCGAACGAAGGCAATGGAGTGTTAATCTAAACGCTCGTTTAGATTAAAAAACGCTTGGACCACATGATTTTAAATAAGTGTATCACTAGTGCTAACCAATATTTTATTTCTTTTCTGCACGCGCTCTTAGAGGGATAGACTCTATAGTAATAATTTATTAATCTATCCATCTATTTATTTGACTCTTTATTTGGCAGACCTCAAAAATTTTAAGAAAAAAATGTTGAGTGTTTAAATGAAGTAAATAATGTCTCCGAAATGCAATTATGTTATTTAAATAAAAATAGGATCCAAAATAGAGGGCTAGGCCCTACAGTGGTAATAAACGCATTTATTGTTATCTATATATTAATTTAAACACTCATCTAAACGCTAAAAGTACATATAAATTTTTACCTATAAATTATATATACTACTAATCAATACTAACCAATATTAATCAATATTTAATTTTTTTTCTGTACGCGCTATTAGATCGCTAAGTTCTAGAGAGATAAACGGTTGTCCATTTACCTTTTCTCTCTCTATATTTGACAAATTACTGCACGGAAAGAATATTATAACTTTTTTGCATATAAATTGTATCTCTCTTCATTTTTGCTATATTTTTTTAATATTATAAGAATAGATTACCAGCAGAGTCTGTTAAGAGGAACAGATTAAGTTTCTTAATGAACTTTTTTAATAAAATTTTAAAATAGGATTTTAATAAAATTTTCAATAGAGTTCTCCTAAAATATATATATAAATAATTATATGAAACAAAAAGGTAATAAATGAAGACTAATTGTCAACATATTTCTCTTGGTTACAAAATTATATAGAAATTATTACTATATAATTCGCTCCGGACAATTCTTCCAGCTAAACATTCAAATGCCACGATGCAATCTTTATAAAAATCTCTATTCCCGGGTAAATTTAAGACAAGCCTGGGCAGCTTTTCCTTACTTCTATCAAGTAGTACTTCTGTAAAGATAGGTCCACACATTTAGCCCTACACAGAATAATAACACTCTCATAAATTAACGTTTAAATTTGTAAATCTGGCCAAACCCTATCTTAATATGCTTAACTAGACTCTGACTAAAATGATGAATTGTGTGAGAAGCCCTATTTTGATATACTATTTATATTTATAATTTATATTAAGTTATTTATATTTATATTTCAGATATAATAATTTAAATCCTTTCTTGACGTGGTTATTACAATGTTTCTTATTTCATATAATACACACACTCTCTCTCTCACACACACACTCACTCACTCATATAATGCTATTATTATTAATATTAAACATTCTTTTACTCTCTGGCTAGTTTGTCTATTCATATTTTTTCCCAAAAATTTTTTCTAAAAAATTTATCGTATTAAAATTCATGCTTATTTCAACTATTCAAAATATATATTTTGAATAGTAACACTATATAGTAACACTCATAAAAATACTTATTTTATAATTATAAATTGTTAACTATTAATGAATAATCGTTTTTTTTACTAAAATTATTTTAGGAATTGATTAACTTGCTTCTGATCGAGCCTTATTAACACAAACTTCGTTTAAGGCATCTATCAATTCATGACTTATTCGTGAAATTCCATTCAGAATTTGCCTGTTTCAGGATTTGGCCATATCTTTATGAAGTTATGCCTATTTTGAGGCGTCAGTATTAATTCATGATCTATTCATGAAATTCTATTCAGCATTTGCCCATCTTGGCCACATATGAGCCTTAAGAAGTCGGACTTATTTTGAAGCATCGCTGGCTAGGCTTATTATACACTTAGAACCTGTTCTGAATCATTTCTACCCGGAAAAATTGTTTTTTAAATAATTTCGACGTTGCTCCAGACAAGCGCTTTTGACCGGTACTGATTTCACTGGAATGAACATCTGCGATTTTAGTGTACGGCAAATTTATACTCAGTAATTCGTTGAAAGCGTTTCGAACGAGAACGTATCTCGATAACTCGCTGGAGAGGCGCTTCGCGCGATTACACACCAGCGTTTGGAGCAGCGTTCGCGCGTTTGACACCTAGAATTGTGACTCGATCGGTCGCGCCACTTCCCATGGCGCGTCGAATTTGCGCCGAATTGTACAGGCATATTTCGCAGATACAGAGGACGCGTAAACGTCGCCAACGCGAAGTCCCGGCGGAAATATTTCAAATGCAGCCGACGGAATTATTCACCTTTTTACGTTGACCTGAATTTTATACACGTTCCTTCATCAAAGGTGTTACGTTGACCCGTATTTCGGGAACGTTTTATAAAATGTAAACATAAAACACACACAGCGACGGAGAACTCTTGCATTATGAAACGAGCCCGACGCGCCGCAAAGAGGAGATCGTTGCACACGCGGTCGGCTGTTTAGTGTTTCATTCATATTCGTGTATGCGCGTCGACGTTATTCTACGCGTGCGCGCGCTTCGCACGAGCGGATCCGCGTGTTACGACGTAAAACAAAATTATAATGTTTCTCTTCCTGTGAACAAATTCCCCGTCTGTATCCGTTCTTACCGAACCTACGTTTTACAATATAAAAGAGGAAAAAGAAAGAAGAACGCCAGAAAATTTCCAAGATTTTCAAATACAACGTAGTAGAAAGAGCGACCTCTTCCCAGCCAGTAACTGGCAAGAAATTTTCGTTACTGGTTAGTTAGTAGGTTAGATTCTGGTTAGTTTAGGCGACTCTTGCTTCTTTAGTAATTGAAGAATAAATCTAGTTAGCTTCTAACTAGTTTCTAACCAAACTTTTTCTTTTATCAAATATTTTTTATTGCAGGATGCTATATTGTACAACACTACAAGCACAATATTTTACTAACATAATATTACTATATTTTGATATAAAAATAACGTGGAACTTGTATTTCAAAAAGTAGAATTTTTTGAAATACAAATTCACTCATGACTGAGATGATTTCTTTTAGTTACTATCTTTCCTTGTCTAATTTCTGGCCAAAAAATATTGACCAGTATTTCCGAATCTTTACTAAATAGAAAAACTGTCTAGCATTTATTAACCACTTTTTCTTATCTAGTTTCTAGCTAAGCAAGGAAGACTGACTATAAAATATTGACCAGTATTTTTGAGTTTTTACTAGACAAAAAATCTGTTCAGCATTTACTAACCATTTTTTATTAGTTAGTTTCTAGCCAGTAATAACCAAGCAAACCTAATCAGTATTTTCCTATCCAGTTTCTGAATAATTACTGTCTAATAAATCCTAGTCAGTAAAAACTGACTAGTTTCTGACTAGTGACCAGTTTTTCCGGGAATTTTTTCTACTTGGAAAATTTGTTTCAAAATTGGTCCTGTACGATACTAATTGGCATTTTGATTTTCATTCTAAACATGAGTTCTTCATCTAGAAGCAGAAATACTATGAGAAGTCGTATTTCTTTTCTCAGTCGATATATTTTCGTATATATTAAACAAAGAACCCTATTTTTATCATATCAATATTATCATATCTACTGCAATATAATAAAACAATATTATATTTATTGTATTCAATAAAATAAAAAAATAAAAAATGAAACATGTTGTATATTTTACTGAATAATGGAATTATTTGGAAATTCAACAAATATATTTCGTTCAGTTCTAATGTAAAATGAGAAGCAAAAAAATACTAGGAAAATTTTAGGTCTCGCATTTAGAATTACATATTTGAAATATTATACTTTTACCTAAAACCCATAATTATTTTGAGAAATCGGACTAAATCTTAATTAGATCTCAAAAAGTATTCTATATCAAATCGAATAGATTCGACTTGATTCGAATATCAACTATTCGAAGATTTCAAATTTAACCCTCAAAGTGAATAAGGAGATCATTCATATCCGGACAATTTGAATTATTTTGTTTTTATTCTCACTCCGAAATTTTTAATATTTCGTATATATTCAAGGGACGTTAGTATAGCAAAGATCTTTGAGACATAATAGCAACAAAATTCATTAGTTACAAAATGTATTAGTTATTTATATAGCAGCCAATCGATCCTAGTATACATTAGTTATTTATATAGCAGCCAATCAATCCTAGTACAGTATACACACGAGTATATATTGACTCGCTATTAACCCTACAGTCGTCGCGCTACTCTTCGAACACGAGTCGACGCATAGGATCTTGACAGATCTCAATATAAAAAATTATTTTATACCTTTTATGTTGAGAACTTAAAAATTTTCCTTGTTTAATGAGGTTTTTGAATTCATATAAAAAAGACTATTTTGGATATAATATTTTCTTAAAGACCCCATGCGACGACTGTAGGGTTAAGATACCGAAAATGTCTATTATTCTCCGTAAGGGTTAAAATACGGAAAGATCAAATGCGAATATGACGTATTGGCAATCTTCGAAAGTCTCATTTTCCACTAATGAGCAGTCGCTCTTGACAAGAATTGGCGCAACTATCCTGCGACATTCGACGACGGCGACGACGATAAAAAGTCTGGCAATTAAACGCGAACGACACATAGTGTGGTACATCGATGGGAAAGATTTCCCCGGGTGTTAAAGCGGAGTCAAAGTGACATCTGACAGAGACAGAAAGAGAACCAGAGAGCAGGATAGATAGATAGACAGACAGACAGACAGACAGAGGGGGAAGAGGGAGACCGGCTGTGTTTTAAGCTTCTTAACCGTCCTCCCGAGCGGCTCTCGATGACGCGGCCCGCGGCCGGCAGTGAAACGTCAATCGGCGAGTTACGCGCCCGATCCACGAGCAATTTCGGGAAATGGTTTGGATCACGGCCTTTTAGCCCGTGGCTACGCGGCAGACGAGTGTGTACGTAGTGTGCGGGTTTGCGGTGCGCGAGTGTGTGTATGCTCTATGCGAGCGCGGGTGCCCGCTGGTGTGGGTGCTGTGTGCGCTTGTGTGCGTGGCGGACACGTCGAAAGGGCCGGCCAAAGGACGGCCACAGGCCGACACACATTCGCGCGCAGCCGGTGTACACATTTTCTCGCACAGTGCGGCTCACGACGGGCTCTTTGCGCGGCGAACATCGCGACACACCGCGCGAAATTGCGTTCAGAAAAGAGCTCGTCCATGGCGTTGCGACAATAGGTCACAACGGTATCGTATGCCCATACCGGTTGATCGGGCCACCGAGTGTGCGTGTGCGTGCGTGCGTGCATGTATGTGTGTATGCGTGTGATGTGTGTGCGGATAAGGGGCAGAGGGATGAAAGGGAGTGGGAGCGCGCGGGGTTACAGCGTGACGATTATGAACGCGCGTCTCGGCGCGTATTACTGCAGCTACATACGAATTTGTCGGTTAATACACCCGCCCGTGTCGAATCGCCACGCGCGATGCCTGTGTGACGCGACTATGATCCTCTGGAAACGCCATGGACAAAATGCGAGAGAATTCTTTGCGAATTCGACAATTTCTCCCCGCATAGAAAATTTCTTGGGATCTAAATGTAAATCCGATTTTACAAAATAACTGTGAGTTTTGATTAGCAGAGTAATGATTAGGAGAGTTTCCAACATGCAATCCTAAGTGAGAAACTCCACAAGTTTCTCCAATATATTTTTCCTCTTCATTTTACATTAGAATTCAATAAAACGTACGTTGACTTTCCACATAATTCCATTACTCAGTTAAAATATTCAAAGTACCTTAAAAATATGTTATCCTTTTTTATTTTATATTTTGTTGAATATAATAGTTATAAGTTAATAGTTACAATAGTTATTAATTTTAATATTCAATGTTTTAAAAATATTTTTAAAATTTTTATCCTGTTCAATACAATAGTTTCCGAATAAAAAAATTTCTTGCAACCTGATTGAAATTCAGTCCGATTTTCTAAAATAATTATGGATTCTGAAGTCTAATGTTTGAAACATACAGTTCTAAGTAGAAAACTCGAAGTTTTCCCAATATATTTCCTCTATTCCTTATTTTATATTAAAATAAAACAAAACGTATGTGTTGACTTTCTAAATAATTTCATTATCCAGTAAAATACACAAAGTGTCCTAAAATAATTTTAACATTTTTTATTCTGTTGAATGCAATAGTTCTCGCATAGGGAATTTCTTGGAATTTAATTCAGATCCAGCCCGATTCCGCAAAATAATTATATATTCTTGGTCAAAAATCCAGTGTTCCAAATATGCAATTCTAATAAATAGGTTGAGTAGGAAAAATACAAGGTTTCCCAAATACATTTTCTCTGCTCCTCATTTTTTGCATTAGAATTGAATAAAACATGTTGACTTTCCAAATAATTTCATTATTTTGTAAACTCAAAATTCTATAAACTTTGTAAATTCTGTAAATGTTTTGAAACTATTTTGTTCTTTTCTTATTTTTTGATCTCCTGAACACAACAATTGGTATAAATAAGATTCCCATTTTGATACTCAAAAGTATACTCACAAGTATACTTCATAAGTATAGTTCACACATTTCTAGTAGCGAACGTGTCAATCTTCGCGTGTTGAGTTCTTTAGGAAAAATAAAGTGGTCGCATAGAAAGCTAATTATATGGCACACTTGGACTCTTCTTGAACGCTTCAAATGTTGAACGCGCCATAACCAGCTTGCAACGAACTAACGACCGCTTTGTTTTCGACTGGGTCGCACGAAATTATCGCGCCGTAGGCATCTATTTTTATTTAACCGTAATTAAAAGTTCAGTGGAATCATTTATGTATTACGTCTACCATCCTCGTTGTTAAGCATTAGATACCGTTCGCGCGCGTACATGGAAAGTTTAAAACGCGTGTTCGGCTCTTTATCTACCTCACTCTTTCATTTTCCCTCTTTCTCTTTCTCTCTCTCTCTCTCTCTCTCTCTGTCTCTCTATCGCGTACATCGCGTTAATTTCATTTTAACAATCCGCGCTTCGGTGACTTCCTGACGAAAACTGCCGGGCTGTTTGTGTTTAACACGAAAGCGCACGGGATTAATATTTATAATTAAAAATTTCGCCCGGTCGTGCTCGCGAGTCGAGCGCTATTAAATTAATGGATACGCGGCCGCGTGCCGCCGTAATCTTCATACCATCGACGTGCGATATAGAATCGTAATAGAGTAGTAACAGTCGGCTGGATCGATTTCCATTTTATTAACGTAATTGGCATTTGGAGACCGACGGCAATTAATCCGAACGGATCCTCGCGCGAGCAAGCGACAGGCGCGCGTCGGTTTTCGGTACCTAAAATCGCATCGAACTTTGAGAAAAGCTTTGTAATCGCGCGTATGTTCAGCGATCATTTCAGTGGGACACTTACGGCCCAATATAATCGTGACAAAAGTGTTGTCTCCGATTCTTTTGTGATCAACCCAACTCGCGAATCGCTCGTAACATCGATCGGATTTGAATCTTAGGCCTTTACTCCATGTCGTAATTTTTGGAAGGACGAACGTATTCTCAAAACTTACAGCCCGAGTCGACATTTTTATTCTACTTTTAGCCTTACTATTCTATTCAACATTTATTTTGATACTTCAAAACTTCAACCTCTTTTGATTCTATTTAACCTAACCGAGTCGAAGTTTTGATTCTACTTTTAATTTCACTATGTCATTTAGCATTTATTTTGATATTCTGAAACCTATAATACAACCTATCTTAACATTAAAGAAAGTGAAAAGGAAAATTTCATCGTCAAAGTCAAAGTAGGAGTAAATTGTATCATTAGAAACAAACCTATTTTGCTAACTTAGTTTCTGCTACGTTATAGAATTTAAGGTTTAACATAGGACCAAAATTTTGACTCCAGAGACTTTCATGATTATCACGATATTAGAAAATCGGTGATGGAGACTCTCTGCAAATTTTTCACGTTACATTTGTGAGGCAAATATACTGTATTGAATTAATTATTAAATTTACATCATACAATACTATAACTGTTGTGTTGGCGCAGCAACTGTTGTGCTAAAAGTTACACTCAGATTTTCACACTACATTTTGCATGATATGTTGTTTAGAATTTTGATCAGATACACTTTATTCTCACATTGTGTGAAATAAAGGAATAATCAATTACTGCATAATGTTAATCTATTCTTCTGTTACAAAATCCCGTAGTAATTTTTACTCAATTCTCTCAATATCATAAATTCTATACGGATGAGCTGTCGAACTGACGTACATCTGTCTATCGTGATGAATCTGCGTGATACACGCACACACATATATTTTCGAAAGGCGTCTGAATTTTATTTAAACCGTATTTCTTATTATATCGACGTTCTTATTTTCGTTCGCGCTACTTTTGCAACGTCTGTGTGAGAGAAATAATAATACACGTGTTGAAGAACGTAGTGTTTTGCATTAGAGTGAAATTTTTTCCATTAAGTATACGGACAAAACGTAACACAATTTATTACATGTACTCGACAGGGCCGAACAAAACAGATGCACGTGGACGAGAGAGAGAGAGAGAGAGCTCGCGTTTTTATCCATGCAACGTAAAACCGTAAATCCGTAAAACTGTAAAGCACGGCGGTTCTTCCGCGATATAACCATGTGAATTTATATCACCGAAACATTTGCCTCGACGTGAAATCGTCGCAAATGCGACGGCCAACCATATCGATTACGCGTTTTCACACTGCAACGTTAATCTGATGTTACGCACGTCCGCGTAGCCTATCGTCGAATGTCAATATTAACACGGCGTATCACGCGCGATATTATTTAATAACAAACAACGCTTACTTTTAATCCCCGTAGTCGGGAATTTCAATTAAATTTTCAAATCGCGCCCCGACGGAATTCAGCATGGAACACGAGAGTGCTGCAACTTTCGCAATTATAAATGCTTGCATGATCGCAACGAGTCTAAATAGATGAACGGAACATGCCTCGAAATTACGTATACATCCGTGATATCTTCATTGAAAGAGTATCATCTGAAAATCCTCCCTCTCTCTCCCAAGAAAGTCCCCATAATTTGATACGAATTCTCACACAAAGAAAAAAATTTTTGGTTGTGAGCTAATATAATTACATAGTAAAATAACGATGGTCAACAAAATTGCTCTTTTTGTAACATACATAAACGCTACTATAACATTTTATATTACCAACGACCAAAATATAAAATTATATTTATCAAACTATGGTTCTTGTTATCAGTGGTAACTTCATTAAAATTATAGTCCTACATTCTCGACGCCAAACAAATACTTCATTCTCACAAGAAAGCAGTAACAACATTTACATGGGAATTTACATGGAAATAGCTGTGGTTTCGTCAATATTACTACAAACAACAATAACTGTCGTTTCTTTCCAATACGCCAAAGAAAATCCATACACTATGTTTGAAAAAAATACATAAGAAGTAAATAATATTTATTCAGCAGGTTATATTAATAACATATTTACTGAAATCTAAATTCTCTTATTTGAATAGGATAAACAGTTGCTTTGATGAAAATGTATATTTTCTTATTTGGAAAATATTCTATATCGAGTATAAATATATTATTAATATCCACCGAACAAATATATTTTCTGTCCTCTATATATTTTTCTCCTTCAGTGTAAACATTTCGCTTTCCCGCGCGCGAGTATCAGCGACAAGAACGGAGGAAGCTCTCGCGAAACTCGTCGAGAAAAGAGATCGTTCGGGAAAGTAATCATTTCGATTGATCCCAGCTCTCTCGCCAGCGTAACGAGCTTTAATCCGTTCGCGAGGCTGACAGCTCACGTCGCGCGCGCGAAGGGGCACACGGTGAAACAGCGACAACTCATTTACTAATCACTGTCACTCGTTTCCACAGTGTTCCATCATCGCCAGTAATTCGTTATAATACGAGCGGAACGTGATCACGACGGATGCACGCTTATATTTCGCGATGTATATTCGCCGCAGCTGCGCTCGCGAGCGAGCGACACGCGCGCGTTCGGCAAACAATGTTCATCCGCGCGCAGTTCGACCGAACGGCGAACGGCTAATGGCGATTAACGTAACGTTTAGAGCATTAATCGGTGGCATTAATATCTCTTCTACTACCCCGCCGGCCGCCGCGCACCCTTCGCCCTTTATGCATAGCAAACTGCAGCGCACACGTGGACGTATTAATGCCGCGTACATGCGGTCGGGGAATCGACTCCTCGCAATCTGAGGGATTATTTCTCATCGAGAAAATTAATTTCGCCTCGCACCGACCGCCCTTTCCCTCCCCCCTCCGCCCCTCTGTCGCCGTCTGATCACTCTCATGCATGTCAGCAAGCATTATCATTTCTTTCCTTTTTTTTTTTACGAAAGAAGATAGATTTAGAATGAACAGAAAATGACAAAATCTATTCAACCATTAAAACGAAAGAAATAGATCATTAACAAGACTCTTCTAAAAAACGCACAATTTTATGAGTTCCGGTCATTATTCCGAGACGAATATGAAAATGGGTACACGGAGAAAATATCGCAGTAAAAATTCAAATAAAATTTCTGTAATCTTGGACCACGCAGAATTATGACCGAAATTTCTATATATTGGTTTGAAAATGCACGAGTTTGACTTTTTGCTACAACATTAGTGTAATTATTTGAATGTTTTTATATCGTATATAATTTTATTTGAATGTTTTTATATCGTATATAATTTTAAATAAATATTTTTATATTATACATATCAAATACTCAAATAAACAATGTAGTATTATTATTTAAATTATTACTTCTATATTAACTTATACAACGCTCTACTCTCTGTTTTCAATATAGTTTCGCTTTACAAAAAACATAAAAAGGAATATAATTTTAAGTTTTGCTACAAGATTTCTTTCATGAAGGAATAAAAATCACTCTTTAAAAAGAGTTAAAAAATAAATGTATGTACACAGACAGAAAATATGATTCTTTTCGTATAAATTCTTTTTAATTTTACTATGCATCTAGTTCAGGGGAATAGATTGTCGATAAAGTCTGTCTCGCCAAGAAATATAATAAATTTAACTAGGAAAATAGTAAATTTCTTAACACATTCAAAGAAAAATATATTATAATGGTAACTATACACGTCACAACTACGTACGAGTTTAATATGTAAAATGTATATAGTTTAGTAAATTATTTTGTAATTGATTCGACCAAAACTGAATGGTTATAAGAAGTTATATATAGTTCTGTAATTTTTTGTATAGCTTTAGTTGCAATAACTACAAAATAGTTTATTGAACTATACGCATTGATTCTACATACAAAATTCGAATACCTGTTATTTCTATAGTTACCATTATTACATATTTTTTCTCTAAGTAATCTATTTTATATATACAATTCCTAAAATATAAATAGTATAGTTGGAAAAAAGACAATGAATTACTGCACTGAGAGTAAAAAATAATCGATCTAATTAAAATTATAATCATTTCTGGTCTAAACTATATTTTTTATTGTTTTAACATGAAAATGGTTTAACATGAATATGCATATAAAGTTATTATCCATAACATTATAATAGAACTTAATAAGAAAATAACATTTTCTCAACATAATAATTATTTCTTTATGTAATTATAATTACCAAACATTCTTTTCCCACTGTACGGGACGTGGATTTATTCCTCGACTACAAAATTTTATCTATAATAAATTTTACTATCTCACATCTCCATATATATCTGTAATGTTGTAGGAAGATCAAAGTTTCCTTCTTAGTGTCGATAATTCGTCGTAAGGACGCTAAGAACGCGAAGCCGGTTCGATGTGAACGACAAAGGTACACAATTCATAATAAACAATTCATAGTGCACAATTCGAAGTGTCTCTACTAATTAAACGCGACGCGCGTATGCCATTGCGTTCATGAAGTATTCATGGTCACGACTGGCGGGACTTACGCGTACCATAAATAGTGTGCATTCCCTCTTCAACGATGTCGACGAATGTCTGGCTGTCGTGCCGAATACATATTATACAAACACGTCGTTACGTAAACACGATACTTTCGTATCTAAAAATCGTGCCTACCAGACGATAATTAAGCGGATAAAACGCCCGTCGCGGGCAACGACGCGAGGCTAAGGTCGTTAAACGTGTCATCATATTATACCAGCCGCAATTGACCATTAACTCATTAACGGCAATGCGTAGGGGCATGCATAGAGTATCTCCTCGTGAAAATTCTTTTATCGATATACACGACGGGAAATCGGCAAATGGTTAGCTCGGGGCAAAAAGACGCGGATGATAAAAATGTAAAAGGGTATAAAACTCTGTTAATATGTGACTCATATTAGAAAGTAAAGAACCAATAAGGTCCAATGCACAGGTACATCGTGCATTGCAGCAAAGAGATAAATTAATATATTGTTCTTTAGTGATAAATTAGTATGATTCTTATATAGTTTATATATGTCGACATTATATCTCTGAATCGAAATTTTGATTCTAGATTAATCCTATAAATTCTATCGAATTTGCACGAAGGACTTCAAGAAAAATATAAAGCAAGCTATTTTCTTACTTTGATGGCATTCGATTGATACAAAAGATTTATCGTGTCTGTGGAATAAAATAAAAAACGAAATTAACAACTTCAAAGGATTATTCATTTTTACAAATAAAATAAGCATTGACTTGTTAGACATCTATTAAGTACTTGATATGTTTCTTTCAATATTCATAAATTCCACAAGAACTTAATAAAAAATATATAACAAATTTAATAACAAAATGTTTTCTTGCATTGATATATAGAAATAATTATTCGCCACAATTTCCTCTATAAGTTGAGTCTTGAAGAAAAATTTATTTTAAAATTATATAACATTTTCTCTGTCTACTATTTTAATATTTCTTTTACGTATATTTAATCTTTATTTCAATTGGCTATTTGCAAAAATCACTTAATATATTTAACAACAGATTTTTTGCACCAATCTATAGAAATGATTATGTTATCGTTTTCTCCAAGTTGAGTCTGAAAAAAAATTTATTTCAGGATTATATAATATTTTATTATTTTATTATTTCAGTATTCCCTCCAACTGTATTTAATCCGTATTCGTAATTTTTCAATTAACCACACATATTTATTATAATGTGACATATTTAATGGCAAATAGAATATGTGAAATAACCAAATATTAATATAATAGAATACAAATTAAAGAATAAATGAATAAAAAAACACATTTTTATTCTTATTTCTTTCCTTTTTTTCGGTGCTAGAAATTTCGTTAGGACTCGAAGCTCTGAGAGAGAAGAAAGAAGTTGTAAAGGCAAAAATAACATTTATATGTCCAATAATGATGTGTAACAATAGAGATTTAAATTTAGATTCGATATGAGGACAATAATACACACAAGTGAAAAGTAGCTGTCGACAAACAGAAATTGTATGATACACAGAGTATTATTAGACAGATAAATAAACATTTATGAGATTTGATTCTATAAGGCCGGTATTCGTAGTTATAAATTATTCATACTCTTTGTCTGACAGCATAATTAATTATAGATTTGTGCTCCTAGACTGTTATTGGGCCATTATTGGATCAATGTTTCTTAATGTATAAAGTACATGTACACCGAGTTTATGAGAGAAAATATATTTAAAAAATAAGAAATATTTATTCGGCATTTATTGATAATATATCTATCTAAATTCAAATTCTTTTGTTTAAATAGATTGAACGTCGCTTCCACGAGAAGCAACGATTTTAAGAAAATGTATATTTTCTTACTTAAAAAAAATGTTTTCTAAAAAAAAATATGTATATTAATATAAATAAATATGTTATCAGTGCCCATCAAATGATTAATTTTGAATGCCTACCTAAATTTCGACTCGGATATCTCTATTCACAGTGAGTTCGGAAATCTCTTGCATAATAGAATATTAATAATAAAGAATTTCACACACCTGGAAATGTATGATGAATCGTTGCCCGCGTTTTAACGTCCTGCGTTCTGGGCTTCCTAATTCGACATCTTAATTCCGTCGTGACATTAACACTGACATTAGCATTGACTTTCGCGTTGACTCGATTCGATCGGATGTTAGGTTAGGTTAGGTAAGCCTAACGTGTTTTAAATAACGCGATACCCAACCTCCCCCCGCCCGCGCGCGACGAGAACCCAACTAAATATTTCAAAGACTAGCGTTTTAATTAGCTGCGATGAGAATTATAACCAACACACAACGCAACACACGTACGCCACATCGCGATGTGTATTTATCGTTCGACTGCTCGGAATATAATGATTCGGTCGCGGAACAACACATGCGAGGCGACGTTTCGATATTTGTGTGAACTTGGCACACCATATTTAAAAATGTGACATTTTTTTAGAGTTCTGATACTCTCTTGAAAAGTTCTAGAGCTCTACAACAATTTTAAATAGTTCCGGTCATTAAATACAGAAAAATAGACTTTTAAAAAAAGGTGCGCTAAGTTCACGCAGCGCACCTAATCAGTAAAATCAACTATTTCTTTAGAGTTCCGGTTTGTTTTACAATAGTTCTAGAGTTCTATATCATATATAACAATAGTTCTACTAATTAAAAGCAAAAAGTCGATTTGCGAAGACCTAATTCACAAAATGTGAAATACCGACAACAAAATAAGAGAGATTAACACTATTTCGCGAGTTCTGCATATTTGAAAATATTTTCAACATTCACTTGTAATCAGGGAATGAAAATATAAAGAGTTTTATGCGATAGCAGAAATAATTTCTTCATAAAAAATTATAAAGTGTTCGAGGTCGCGTAACTTTAGCAGCAGGAGGGGTGCGCCAGCCGCACTTTGAGAGTTCCATTGGTTTAAAAATATTTTTAACGTTCACTTATGATCAGAAAACGAATGTCCAAAGAGTTCTGCGCGACAGCAGTAATAATTTATTTATAAAAAATCATATAGTATTCGAGGTCGCGTACATTTACGAGCAGGTGGGGTGCGCAACCTGCGCTTTGAGAGTTCTGTCGGTTTAAAAATATTTTCAACGTTCACTTGTAATCAGGGAATGAAAATATAAAGAGTTCTGCGCGATTGCGGTAATAAATTATTTATAAAAAATTATATAGTGTCCGAGGTCGCGTAAATGTACCAGCAGCTGGGGTGCGCTAGCCGCAGTTTAAGAGTTCCATTGGTTTAAAAATATTTTTAACGTTCACTTATGATCAGAAAACGAATATCCAAAGAGTTCTGCGCGACAGCAGTAATAATTTATTTATAAAAAATTGTATAGTATTCGAAGTCGCGTACATCTACGAGCAGGTAGGGTGCGCTACCTGCGCTTTGAGAGTTCTGTCGGTTTAAAAATATTTTTAAACCAACAGAATTCTGAAAGCGCAGGTAGCGCACCCTACCTGCTCGTAGATGTACGCGACTTCGAATACTATACAATTTTTTATAAATAAATTATTACTGCTGTCGCGCAGAACTCTTTGGATATTCGTTTTCTGATCATAAGTGAACGTTAAAAATATTTTTAAACCAATGGAACTCTCAAACTGCGGCTAGCGCACCCCAGCTGCTGGTACATTTACGCGACCTCGGACACTATATAATTTTTTATAAATAATTTATTACCGCAATCGCGCAGAACTCTTTATATTTTCATTCCCTGATTACAAGTGAACGTTGAAAATATTTTTAAACCGACAGAACTCTCAAAGCGCAGGTTGCGCACCCCACCTGCTCGTAAATGTACGCGACCTCGAATACTATATGATTTTTTATAAATAAATTATTACTGCTGTTGCGCAGAACTCTTTGGACATTCGCTTTCTGATCATAAGTGAACGTTAAAAATATTTTTAAACCAATGGAACTCTCAAAGTGCGGCT
>NW_022639574.1:605922-606006 GCF_010583005.1 Odontomachus brunneus | reverse complement strand
GCCAGCCGCACTTTGAGAGTTCCATTGGTTTAAAAATATTTTTAACGTTCATTTATGATCAGAAAACGAATGTCCAAAGAGTTT
>NW_022639574.1:576999-605912 GCF_010583005.1 Odontomachus brunneus | reverse complement strand
ATAAGTGAACGTTAAAAATATTTTTAAACCAATGGAACTCTCAAAGTGCGGCTGGCGCACCCCTCCTGCTGCTAAAGTTACGCGACCTCGAACACTTTATAATTTTTTATGAAGAAATTATTTCTGCTATCGCATAAAACTCTTTATATTTTCATTCCCTGATTACAAGTGAATGTTGAAAATATTTTCAAATATGCAGAACTCGCGAAATAGTGTTAATCTCTCTTATTTTGTTGTCGGTATTTCACATTTTGTGAATTAGGTCTTCGCAAATCGACTTTTCGCTTTTAATTAGTAGAATTATTATTATATATGATATAGAACTCTAGAACTATTGTAAAACAAACCGGAACTCTAAAGAAATAGTTGATTTTACTGATTAGGTGCGCTGCGTGAATTTAGCGCACCTTTTGTTAAAAGTCTATTTTTTTGTATTTAATGACCGCGGAACTATTTAAAATTGTTGCATAGAGCTCTAGAACTTTTCAAGAAAGTATCAGAACTCTAAAAAAATGTCACATTTTTAAATATGGTGTGCCAAGTTCACACAAGTCGTTTCGATAGTTTCGACCGCCATGAAGATCCGCGTTATTTTAAAAGTATTGATTATTGCTCGCTGCATGTGAGTGTCGCCTGTTGCTGAAGATTGACAGTTGGCGATTGAGGCGCGTGACTTTACTCTTCGTGCTGTTTGTTTTGGTTCGCTCAAGCACCGCCGGCGTAAGCACTCAAGCATGGTCTACAATGATAGTAGAAGTAGTAGTGAGAAGTAAGCAATAAGCATATTGACCGATGTCATTTTCAAAATTCAAGAATAATCAATTGGTTCATTTGTTCACTGCTTATTTCTTACTATTATTCCTACTGCCATTATAGACCACGCTTTTTTTTAATAATTGACTATGATTAATTAATTTCTACGGCTTACTCCGCATATTTTAGACCAAGCCTCACCCCTTGTCCACAACCTTGCTTTAATTCTTAAGTTGTAAGAAACTGACCAAACACAGTTAATTATTTTTTAAATAATCGACTGTGGTTGGTCAATTTATTACGGCTTAAAGATTAAAGCAAGGTTGTGGACAAGGGATCAGAGTCCGCGGACGTCTTAAGGACCATCTACAGTGGAGAATCGTACGCCGTAACAGTTGAAAGAAATTGACCAATCGATTATTCTTGTAAAAATCCAGTATGATTGGCCAATTTCTTACCGCTACGGCGTACGATTTTCCACTGTAGATGGCCTCTTAAGGACTGTCTACAATGGGAGTAAAGTATAAAAAGTAATACTGCTTATTATTTACTACTATTTCTACTGCCATTGTAGACGACGCATTAAAGAACCGTCTACAATGGGAGTAAAGTATTAGTAAGCTGTAAGAAGTAAGAGTAAGAAATTGACCACTCACGAATGTGAGAAGAATAGTCGACTGTGATTAATCAATTTCTTACTCTTACTTTTTACAGCTATACTTTACTCCCACTGTAGACGGTTCTTTAAAGGGACGTCTACATTGGAAGTAAGCAGTAAGAAGTAGGAAGTAAGAATAAGAAATTGACCAATCATAGTTAATTATTCTTCTCACATTCGACTGTGGTTGGTCAATTTCTTACTCTTACTTCTTACTTCTTGCTATTTACTTCCAATGTAGACGTCCCTTAATGCATCGTCTACAATGGTAGTAGGAGTAGTAGTAAGAAATAAGCAGTAAGTAAATGGAGCAATCACAATCGATTATTCTTGAATCGTGACAATAGAATTGGTCAATTTGCTTACTTCTTACTACTACTCGTACTACCATTGTAGATGACGCATAAGATAAATATAGACGAAAGAGTATTTGAGATTCTTTGAGCACATTTGTAAAATTATCCGAAAAGTATCTCTTTCCCTTAAAAATTCATAAATAGTCGTATAATAAAATGGTGAAATAAAACATATGAAATAATGAAATATCTGTTTCGTCTGAAATGAGACACATAAAATGATAAAATGTCTGTTTCGTCTGCATGTTTCATTTCACCATTTATTGTACGACTATTTACTGATCGCCAGGGGAAGGGATAGTTTTCGGAAAATTTTTTAAGTATGCTCAAACTCAAATGCTCTTTCGTTCGTATTTATCTTTATTTAGAAATGGCACGCAATTTTTGTCAGCGTGTCGTTCCTCGCTTTTATCGTCATAAATCCAATACAGGCGCGACGAGAAGCCTTAAAATATAAAATCACAAGAAATAGCACCTTTCAAATAGATTTCTTTTTTGGACATTAGAATATTCTCCCTTTAATTTTAGAAAAGTTCTCTTGAGACCATATACAAGAGGACTCTCCTGTGGATGAATTATATTTTTTTTGTGATTTATATGAAAAAAGCTATATGCATAAAATATTCTCTCCGTGGACTAAATAATCACATTAGTTTATTGGTAAAAATAGAATATATCAATTCATTTCTTCATCATAATGCAACTTGCACATCGGCTCTTATATATTGACCTCTTTTCATTAATATAAATTCAAACTAAGACACGACTATTTCTTCGCGCGAGTACATACACGGAACATATACATGCCACACTTCATCTCTTACCTGTTATATTTCAATGTTGGCTTATTTCCCGTGCGCTTGGCCGCGCTCGCTTGATTTATCGCTCTCGCGAAACGAATTGTCCGGGCCGAATAAATTAATCGAGAGCAACGTGATCAGCGCGGCGGGAAGAAGCGCGAGAAAGAAAGCGCGATATTAAACGGCTGGTTGAGATGTCACGAATATCCGCGAATAGCCGAGCCGGCCGAGGGCCGCCGCAGGAGCGTAGGTCCTTCCGGCGGATATACGCGCGAGGGAAGAGCTCCGAAGTAGGATTAATAGCCCAGGCAAATTCGCGACCGCTAATGGGCGAAACTGGCACGAATTGAAAAAGTTTTCCGGCGGAAAGGCGGGCGTAAGCGGAAAGGCTCGCGTGTAACGTCACGATAAATCGTAGGAAGACGTTGATGGCCGACAGGTAGCTCGGATATTGCGCACCCTGCGCCACATACAGACACACACACACACACATATCCACACATGCCGACGTACAGGGTGGATCAGAAGTTCCGTGAGATCGGTATCGGCAACGTCCGCGGAAGTCGCGGGAGTCATCGTCGGACTCGCCGTCCGCGACTCGCCAATTAAAAGCGGGCGTTCATCGCCGTCCTATCGTCACCGTGATCTCTCCGAAATTATCGTTTCGTTCCGAACGATAATCTTTATGGTCTATAAATTTCCCGCAACACGTTCGAGCTTAATTATCGCGCGTACGACATTTCCGCAATTGCTCTTTACGCTCAAACGCTCGAATTAATAACGATCGATTTTTTTATATGTATGTCTCTATATGTGTGTGTGTATGTGTGTGTGAATGTGATTATGTGATGCGTTCTATACACTACCGACACACCCTGTATGTTGTATCGATACTCACACACGAGTAAGCGACTACCGCGGAAATTATATCGCAGGGATGAGTGCGAATCTAGGTTATACCATATTGCTGTTACTTGACAGACAATTATTGCCATACGGTGGAGCGTGAATGCAATAGAAATACCCGCGGAATAACGCGACGAAATAAGGGGAACGAAGTACGTAGGGAGTATGGAGATAAATTGAATATTAAATAATTCTTGAATAAGTACTTCTTCCAATATTTGTTCATTTCTCATTCTCGACATGGGGAAAATGACAGCAAGTAATCATAGCTTCGACGAATACACGGAGAAAATATTGTAGTAAAAATCACGTTAAAATTATTTTTTCTTACAATGTCGTTTGCAAAGCTGAGTTTATTTATTAATTGCAGTATAAATTGTTATAAAAATAGTAAATTTTACGATGTACTTTGAATATATGATACAAAAAATATTCAAGTAACTACAATAGTTTTATAGCAAAGAATCAAACGTGCATAATATTAAAAAAAATATATTGTAATTTCAATCATAATTCTGTATTGTTCAAGGTTACAAAAATTTTGTTGTAATCTTTGCTATAATATTTTCTCTATGTACAGCTATTATACTTGTATATTATTATATTTCAAAATATCCGTTAATCCTTCACAAGTTCGATATTTGCAAAGCCAATATAAAACTAAAATTTCAACTCAAATAATGTCTTCGATAAAAATCTTAGGAAGATCCACCAGTAATCAAATATATCAAAATGAAATACATTTAAGTTTATAGACATTCAAGTTTATAAACCATTTCTATTTTTTAATATGACATATAACGATATACTGAAGAGGGTCAACATTTGACTGAAATGTTTAATTAAATTTTAAATCACGTTAAAATAACGGCTGTGAGATTTTTATAGACAAAATATTAATTTCAGTCGCTTTTTAAATTATGTGAACCAAAGAAGAAATATTTTTTGTTTCCTTTTATTTTGATTTTTTAATCTCAATGACATAATAAATTAAATATCTTATAAATTAAATATCTTATTTTCGTAGCATTAAGAAAATCCTCGTTGCATATTATGCAGGAGACTTGTCATTTTTCTATTAAATTCTTATGTAGGAAATTTAAATTGACGTTAGACGTCTAAAGAAATGTCAACTCGATGTTCAGTTTACTCGTAAAAATTCTTAAGCCTGCGAAATTAGATAATTTAATTTTCTAGTTTATTTGACAAACTTTTTGCACCAACTTAGTGTTACACAACTTAAGTAAAAACTGACGAGAACAAGAATCTCATTAGTACATGTTAAAATCTTTTGTATCAACCTAATATACAAAGAGTATTTCCTTAATATCCTACTTGAATAAGGTACTTAACTTATTATATTATTGCTTAAAAAATAAGAAATACAAGGATATCTCTTTTTTGGCTAATAATTACTTGATTACTTATGAGTATCCTCTGGCAACTCGCGCGTTTCAAATTGCACTCGAATTTCCCTTTATGCCTTTTATCTCGCGACACTGTAAGAAAATTCGATGCTTTCTCTTGTACTATTGCCAAGTCGATTATCGATAATTCATGTGTAACAGACTTACCGACGAAGAAGGACACGGCAGGAGTAGCATCGCGTCGAGTGGAAGCAACGTGGTGGATTTTTCGAGTTGTCGTCGACTCTCTCGATCCGTCCAGCTCGGTTTCCTGCAATAGAAGAGAAATGAAAATCGTGGTACATGCCGGTATACTCGCGCTACTATGACACACTCGATATCACGGTCGTTTCCCGGCCGCGGAAAGAAGGGTAGAACGCGATGTAGGACGCGAGGCGAAGCTCGACGACGACGTCGCGACGTTTCACCCTTTCTTCCGCGACGCGGGCTGCAGTTTTATCACACAGCCGCGCTTTATGTCGCAGTAATACCTCGCGCGCTAAATGAAAAGGTTATTGTTTTCCATTTTGTCCTGCCGCGAGTTTCCCTGGGTCCGTCCTCCGAAGTTCCTCCTGCGGCGAGCGCGCGCGAAACTGCGCCGTATATAAAATGTTCGCTGCGAAGTAATACGGCCGGTAAACTCGGCAAATGTACTGCGCGCGATTTACGTCGTGTTGCGCCGAAATCATTCGCTGGAGCCGGCCGCGGTAAATCGGAAACGCATTATGCGGAAGTTACGCGCGATCTCGCAGAAGCGCGTGAGCTCCAACAGAAATGAAGAATTCGGACGGTCCTCGCGTCGCAAATTAACCTTTTGAGTGGCTATGGACGCATATATGCGTCCGGCGAATGTCATTAGTGTGGATTATCCCGAGTAGAAATGTAATTAGTCGACCTAAAAAGACTAATAGCTAGCTAGTACAGGCCAGGTTAAATTTTTTAGCCCATTACAAGCTCGTCATTAACCGATTATTTACTAAAATGTAAAATCGGTTTTTTGATATAGCCGTTGTTTAGCCATTACATATTAAATATGATAAAGTAGATGGCAGCGTCTATTAAATTGGTGCAAAAGGTTTATTATATTTGTCAGATAACAGAAAACGAAATTATCCAATCTCGAAGGATTAATAATTTTGACGAATAAGATGAACGACATCGACTTGGTATATTTTTAAACATCTAACGAAGACTTTTATTTCTCTTCTAACATTCAAATTTTCTAAAGGAATTTAATAAAAGCATGTCAATTTCCTTTCCAATTAACTTAACTTATAATCTAGTTATTATGCTGGTAGCATTTTAGAATTAGGCAACTCAAAAAATTGAGAGAGTATACTTTATCTCATAAAAATTTTAGAAACGTAGAAGTATTATATTACTGGCTGACAACTAGTTATGATTTTATCTCATAACTTGAACAGAAAATTGATCAGATTCTAGCAAATAATTGACCAGAAATTCTGGTTACTGATTATTTTCTGACGAGCTGATCAGAAACTGGCTAGTTTGGGCAACTATTTGCCAGTAACTGGAAACTCATCAGTTTCTGATCAATTTCTGACTACTTTCTGACTAGTTTCTATTTAGTTCTACACTGAGGGAAATTGTCCGATAAAAAATTAACAAACGAATATTTCCGATTGTAGAGCGGTTCTAACCTATTTCCGAATTTCTTTGACTATACTGACGGCACAAGTAACAATCATCAACTGTGGTAGAAACTTATATTCTTGTTCTTTCACATAACTTATCGACAGTGATAAATACGATTTTATTTCTTTCGGGCCACTGCTTTCTTGATTTTTCAACAAAACATTTCTCTCCTATCGATTGACTTACGATACCTCGAAGTACTCAGCTCGTCCTCAGCGATTTAGCTTTGAAACATTCCGCACTTAAAATATTAAACGCGTAAATTAGACGCGAAGTGTTTTCCGCGTTATATTCTTGATTCTGGATTTCTGGACGCGTGACGCACACGTCCGCGCGAGGAACGGGACGGTCGTGGAGAACAGTTTTGCTACGCGCTCGCTCATATCCAGTGACGTCGCCGTGGCGTTGTAATAAAAAGAGGCGAACTCGCGTGAAAGTACAACTTGTTTCGCTTTAAAGTTTTAAAGGACGAAGGCAACAGCGTGCATCTGCGTCGCTCGATTTCGGTGTCTTTATCGTTGCGCGCAGTCAGTGTGCTTTGACAGGTCTGAGCCCCTATGATTGATATCTACCTCGCCCTCCTCTCGCTCTACCCGTTATAGTCATCCCTCCTCATCTCGCTCACGAGGGTCTCCCTTTTCGATTATACCGTCCTGTCTATCCATCCACCTCTATAATATTGCATATGTATATGAATATTTATCATATTAATGATATTCTTCATATTTTTCTCCACCTATCTGTCCACTTCCTTATTTATTTGTTTATTTGCTTATTTATATACATGTAAATATAGTGTGTACGGCCCTGGTTTCACGCTTGTCGAGACAGACCGGTCGATACGGCTATTATGAAAATTGAAAATAAAAGCACTTTCGCATCCACTTATATATAGAAACGGTCGATCTTTGCAGACTCTGACTTGCTATTATGGGGCGATCGTTGTTCGACAAAATATCGAGACTTATCGCAAAGTCGCGAAGCGACATAGTCGCACGCGATTGATACTATGGGAATACACGACGATGAGTCGGGGACTTCCCTCTTTCTCTCTATGATTTCAAAGACTTCCATGAATGTCACGATGTAAGGCAACCGATGATGGCAGTTTTACAATGCTTTAAATTACATTTATGAAGCAAATGTAGCTTACTGAATTAATCATTAAATTTACATCATACAGTAAAGCAATTTTTTTGTTATATTGATGCAACATCAAATTCCCCAGATAGACTTTCATGATTATCACAACGCGAGACAATCAATGATAGAAATTTTGCAATCTTCAATAACATTTATAAAGTAAATATACTGTATTGAATTAATCATTAAATTTACAACATGTAATAATGTAATCTTTGTTATATTGATACAAAAACAAATTGCCCAAAAAGACTTCTATGATTATCACGACATGAAATAATCAGTGTAATGCCACCGCAAATGTAAAATTTACACTTAAATTATTACATTTACATTTTACATGCACATATTGTATGGGTCAGAGTTTGACAATGTTTTCGTATCTCTTTCTCTATTCCGTATATCTTTTCTATTCCGTCATTTTATGCGCTAAATACGAATTTCGTATGGACCACTCGTAAGGGATGCAAATCGACTAAAGTTGCTGCCAAATTTTCACGCACCTGTCTATCTGGGAAGTGTCAATATCCTCGATAACCGAATATGCACGTTCGAATTTCGTGCTGTTCGAGGCTTTTTTCTACGTTTATTTTCTCGAGTTTATCGTTTTATCGGTTTCCCCTTTATATTAATAGCTTGAATACCGCGCGACGCTGAAATATCAGCGGCCGATCGCATGCGACACAACGCGCAGGAAAAACGCACGTTGTCGTATGTTATCGCGTATGCTCTGGCGGAAGCCAAGTTTATATGTCGAGGGATGAGGTGATACGGTGTGCTTTGCGTAACCATTCGCTACGATTCAATTTAGGAACTTTGCTACGGCTCATTTCTCGACGTGGACCGTCGGGCACGAGAGGAGCTTCGGATATAAGGAAGAGAGCCCACTGCAATACAATGGGATTCCTCTTCACAGAGCGATAGGGGACGAGAGAGAGAGAGAGAGAGAGAGAGAGAGAGAGAGAGAATAAAGGAAACGAAATATCCCCGCGACCGTGCTTCAAACGTGGCCTCGCGCTATTGTGAATAAAATTGCCGATTTGAGCGTGATATGTCGATTAAATTTTCCACATATTGCAGACGAAATCGTGTTTATTTCAACTGTGCAAAATCCCGCGACACATTCGCACTACACTGAAAATCGAGACACGAGATATTTTCCGCGCCATTCAAAATGGAAATCCCGCGAGGGGCAGATGGGCGGAGAGGGAGGGGAGAGAAGAGAGAGCAAGAGGAACGGGGGTTAAATACACTTTCATTATTCTGGCCGTACTGGTGTATCGCCCTTCAATAGAAATTACCGAGCGATTAGGCTCGCGCGGCCGGCATAAATCACTCGTTGCGATTTCCAGTCGCGCGACGAAATTCACGCGAAAGCCGCATTAATTAAGCCGGTCACGGCCGGCGAACGGTCGTTCGAACGGCGAAGCTGGCGTGCATTTTCTTGCTCTCGGGGCATTATTTAAGGGAAAGCGCACGTTAATGCGCCTGCCGGTGACACGGGCATTATTAGGGCGGAGGGCGTAAAAATAGGAGGAAAAGAGAAAGGAAGAGAGAGAGAGAGAGAGAGAGAAGTAGGAAGAAGGACGCGCGAGCCGCGGGGACAAAAATGTCGTTTCTAAATGGTTTACGTAAAGCGACAAGTACGCCTGTCGGTTACGCTCTCTCTGCCCTGTGTCCCGGCGCAATGACAGGTTTAATTACCGGGCCTGTGCGTGCACGCGTAAACGCGAATTTCTACGTGCACGTGCGCCCGCGCACTCCGTCGATTTTGCAAGCACGCGATCGGAAAGCGCCTTCGGTTTCGTTCGCGTGCGCGCGACATACAATGCAAGACATCGAGTAATTATTAGCAAAACAACAGCGAAGGTCGAAGTCTCAGGATTATACTTGCACACGTGTACACCTTCCTTCCATCACCCTCTCCCTCCCCCTCTCCTGCCACTCTTCGTCCGCCCCGAAGAGCGGAGCGGACGAGAATGGACGAGACGAAAGAAGTCGCCCGTTGCGACGGAGCGTCAAAGGACGATTTATGCTCTCGCCCGTCGCGAGTTGCGGAATTTGGAAAATGCGTTTAATGCAGAGCGTCGATGCCGAGAGATGGAGGGGCGGGGGAGGGGGGGGGAGAAGGGAACGCCGGCGCCCTGGCGTCGACTTCACGCTCGGTCGTGCGCATTCCGAAAGAGAAATTGAAATTGCAAGGTGACAAGGCGGGGAAAGAGCGAGACCGCTCTCGGGTCAATTGTATTAATTAAATCTCTTTTGCGCGATCGTGCATTGCGACTCGACAGGCAAAACGTGTGCGAAGGGACGGGCGAGCGAGCGCGAGTGAAGAACTCAACGGCCAATTCGGATTCTCGCGTGACGATCTAATCGGTCGCGCGCACCGCAAAGCGCCGACAAAGCGTGCCTGCGAGAATTTCTGAACGCGCGCCAAATTAAATTAAGTTGAACGATATACTTAGCGAGCCTTCCTCAAACGATTCAACCGTTCGCGAATAATTCGACTGTCGATATACTGATACTTCGAGTAGAGCGCGGACACACGATATTGCACGCGATATATTTTTCTATTGGTCGAAGTGATGTCCGGCCAATCAAAGAGTTCGGTGCGCCTGTAAGAGTCGGAGAGAAAAGTACATCGGAAGCTGGAGTTTGCTGGGTCGAGGACTCGAACGAATCCGGGTCTTTCGCTTGCCGGGTGACTGCTTTGAACCACTGAGCTACCCAGACTCCCGCTCAAACACACTCTCTTTCGTCTTCTTATATGATTGTTTGTTTGTTTGTCAATATGGCGCCCTCAGTTCACTTTATATCTTACACGTCTTTCGTCTAAGCTTAATCTACAATGTGTTTCTTCCTTTTCTTTTTCTCTATCTTCTGTTGGCTTAAGGCTTGAGGTTTGAGTCAGAAAGAGACAAGGAGAAAGAAACAGGAAACAAAGAACACATTGTTGATCAAGCTTAAAACGTGACCTACAATGTGCTTCCTATTTCTTCTTCTCTGGTTTCTCCTGGCTTAAAGTCTAATCTACAATATGCTCTTTGTGTTCTGTTTCTTGTCTTCTATCTTTTCTGACTTAAAGCTTAAGATTTGAGTCAGAAAGAGATAAAGAGAAAGAAGCATGAAGCAAAGAGCATATTGTAGATCAGGCTTAAAATTTAAAATTTGAATAAAAAAACAAACAAAGAGAAAGAAGCAAGAAGCAAAAAACACATTGTTGATCAAACTCAAAACCTGATCTACAATATGTTCTTTGCTTCTTGTTTCTTCTTCTCTGTCTTATTCTGGCTTAAGGTTTGATGTTTGAGTCAGAAAGAGACAAAGAGGAAGAAACAGGAAACAAAGAACACACTGTTGATCAAGCTTAAAACCAAGCTCTTTTTACAATGTGCTCTTTACCTTCTGTTTCTTATTCTTTATCTTTTTCTAACTAAAAGCTCAAGATTGAAATCAGAAAAAGATAAAGAAACAAGAAGCAAAGAGCACATTGTAGATCAAACTTAAGTGGCGTCGCGTGCTTGTAATACAAGAAACATTGTTTCGCTGCCAGAATATAGTGAAAAAGGATCATTTTTCACCCCCCTTCGAGAGACCGGGATGATTGTCGAGAGTCAACTACATAAATTCGTCTTCAGTCTCGCGGATCTACCGCTACGTGTAAGTTCGCGTAAAACAATAGCGACGGGATTTCTCCTCTCCCTCTTTCTCTCCTGACACCATAAAATATAAAACGTCCGTCAGTTTAGCCCGCGCGCTGCGTCGCGCCGTAAACGTTAAGCATAACGCTATTCCGGCGTTAAAGAGGCCGCAAAGCTGCACAACAAAAAGTAGAGAGGATTCACCTTTAATGTCACTGTTAAGGAACGCTCGTTTCCTTCGCGGCCCGCGCTCCTTACCCCTTCCGAGGAGCGTAACCCTCAGTTCCCTCTCGTTTTCTTTCCCCCGGGCTGCCCGGAAGAGTGAAAATATTCTCGAGCTATGGGAAAAAATCAAGCTGTTTTCGCAGCAATTAGTCGGCGGAAAACTCGTGAAATTATCAACTCTCGCGCGTAACTCGCACCAAGGCAATTCCTCCGAAGCCACTTCAGAGTCGCGCGCTCGCGTGAGGAGACGCGTGCGTTTCAGTATAGACGACTCTAACGTTATATGAGCACTGCGAAAAGTGCCCATTAAAGAAAGAGTAAAAAGGTGCGCGAGGGAGAACGGCCTCGTGGGACACAGAAGGGACGGCGGTGGTGATGGTAGTCGGGAGAGGACGTCGTAGGTTTTCAAGCACGAGGGAATTAAATGCACTGCCGTGGTTTACGGCAAGGGCTACCGGATAAATAGATAGATTGAGGCGTCCGACGGAGTCGGCAGTTTCGAGTTAGCCGTTATCGCGACAATGTATGCACGCTTTCGCTTCGGCCGCGACCGATTTAATCCCTTCGTGAAGGGCCCGGAGCGTTTAGTCGATAGAACGCGTCCTACGATCGACTCGAAGACTCGTCGAGAGCAACGAAACGACAAGACACACCGTCAATCCACTCCAGTGGATTCTGGTGAAACTAAAAGCGCGATCAGACGGTCGAAAATCTTGAGAATCGAACGAGAGAGAAAGATATGCGTAGAAAAGACCGGGTCTACATGGCCCCGGGGATACATGTGCTTTTTCTTAGTATTTATCTTGAGAGAAATAGTGGGTACAAAATCACGAAATGATCCTTTTATAATATAAATATTTTTCCCTGAGTTTCATTAAAATCAGAATGATATTACAGTTAAGAAATAGAAAAAAAAACTGATTTGGTAATAGCAAAGTAAATTTTCGAGCCTCTCGAAATTTTCTATTAATATTCTCCATCGTGACTGAATTAAAAAATTAACGATGTGTTACTAGCTAAAATGAAATCTTTTGCAAGTGTATGATACACTGGTAATAAATGCAATTTACATTCATAAAATGACTGAAATAGAGTACATGGGTGAACGAGGTAAAGTTGGCCTATAATTAAGCGCTAGTAGGAGAACTATGGAGACTTCAGAACTATTAGAACTATGGAGAATTCAGAACTATAGAGACTCCGGAACTATTAATTAAGATACATATTTTGTATGTGGCCTTTTTATCCTGCGCTGCTGGGCAATTGAACCCGGTACTAAAGCAAGATGGCTACGTTGCTGCATGTTTATATTTTGGTTAACAAAATAAAATATACGGTTAACAGAGCTGTAGTGAGCATTGATAAAAGAAGATAGCCTTAAGGAGATACTGAAGCTGAAAACCGACAGAACATTGATATTTTTCTGCAAAGTTTACATCGTATTGCTTACACAGAATTACATATGCTTTTACGCAATGAAAATACGTGCAAAAATAAATAGGAACATTTCCCGATATGTGACGAAAACGAACAAAAATTTTTAATGAAAAATCTCAAGCTATCAGTAAACGTAATATTTGCCTAATCAAAAAAATCCGCAGCTTGTATATATTGAAAGTGTGGATACTCCAAACAGAAAAATTTTGAAGAACATTGCTCCACCTTCGCATCTGTATTTGGAAGCTTAAAAATATCGAAAAAGTTTGCAGAAAAATTTCTGGATATATATGGTTAGGTTTTCCATTGAATATGGTAAAACAAAGCAGCACACATTCATGTAAGTTTTGTATATACAAGAAATACGAAAAAGATAGAGTGATTATGTTAGTGACGATCGTCTCTGCATTATCGACATTGTTCGAGTTCGTCATCGACTCCAGCATCCCCTTAAGCAAGCAAGAAATTAGAGTAACAAAATTTGGCTGAAAATACCAAGACAATTGCTCTGTCTTATAATATACAACTCTGAAATTTACTTTTTTTAACTCGATTGAAGTTGTATCGATGAATCGTTCTCTACAATCTTCCTACTTTAGTGACTTGAGTCAAAAACATGTCGGAAGAGATTCCTCGGTGCCCGCAGAATCGAACGAAAAATCTGATGAAAATGTCGCGTCGCGTAAATGTGAAATAAAGCGAGACATCGCGGCGTCTCATTACATGTAACGTAACGCTCTTAAACACAAGGATCTCTCGTTCTCCGCGAAAACATCAAATGATCACGCCTTGAGAAGGTTGGCCGCGCCGCGGCGCAGAAATCGAATCGAATCATGCGCCTCTTTCGGCGCTTAATAAAGTCCTCGTACCTTTGATGAGGGATGAAAGAGAGAGAGAGAGAGAAAGGGGGATAGGAGGAGAAGAGGAAAGAGTAAGACAGACAGAAATAGGTGTAGAGAGAGAGGGAGAGAGTACCAGCGTGCGTCCCAATACGCCGCGGAATCTTCAGAGTGGAATCTCCTTCCACCACCCCTTTATAACCCGCCGTGCCGAGGAGAATCCCCGGGGCGGCAACAGCGGCGGCGACGACGACGACGACGACGACGACGGAGGAGGAGGAGGAGGAGGAGGAGGAGAAGGTATGGGAAAATAAGTTGAACATATAATTTGAAAAGCCGCGGGAATACAAGCAACCGCGCAACTTTATACCCGGCAGCGGCAGAAGGCAAAGTAGCCGGCAGACAAGACGAAGCTGACAGAGCCGAGATGAAAGGGACTACCCACTTTCTTCGGCGTCGACGTAAGAAGCGGGCATAAAGGCAAGGAAAAGGGGGCGCGGAAGTGGTCGGGGCCAGGGGACGGGTAGGGCCGGAAGACGAGGGGCAAGGGTTAAGTTAATTCGCACGTCGCACCGTGAACGCGCCGATGCGACGAGGCTCGTCGTCCTGCCGGCTGTGTCCGGCCCAGGCATCTTTAATTAAAATTACACTCTAATTATTCTCGATGGTAGCGGCGGCAAAGGTAGCCGGGACGACACACCGGCCCGGCAACTTCCACTCTGACTAGAGACAAACTTTCTGGATTCGCGTCGAGAGTGACGAACCAGCAAACGCGCGCGCGCGCGCGCGCCAACGGTGACGAGGCCGGCGTCTCTTACGAGGCGTTAGATTTCGCCTCGATCCGTTTGTTTTCGCTCCTACTTCCCTTTTTTACTCTTTCTTTCTTCCCTCTTCTTCTTCCTTTTTTTTAGCTAGAGCTAAATCCCCGTTCCGGTCCCTCCATTATTTATGTTCGCTAGGAGACGCGACGCGCGTTGCGAACAAAGCGGAAACCGAGAACGAGCGAACAAAGTAAATTCCGCAGGAAGGCGGGATACCCGCGCGTTAATTACTCTTACACCGAAATTTCCCAGTCGAGATTTTTCTGAAATTTACGGAAGTAACGCTTTACCACGGGGGAGCGGCGACGGCCGCCCCGTAGCGATGAACGAGTATCGTTAAAACTTTCCGCCGCGAGAGTGCTCGTCGGAACAAAACGGCGCCGCTTATTTCGAGGTTAAAGCGGCGCTGGATACCGCGCCGGTGAGAGTTTATTCTTCTAATCGTGGCTTTCTTTCGGTGGACCGCGTAAATATCGCGCGTCGTGTAGCGCAACATCGCCCGGCTTTAAACCAGACAAACCGCGGTCTTCTGTCGCGCAAACAGAAGTACGTATTCCCGTTTCCTGTTTTAATACCGCGAGTTGTGGGTAAACAATTGGATAAACAATCTTTGAACGCGAAAAACGCATAGAATGATGCAGAGGATGATATCGCGCGCTTCTGCGGTCGTTGGAGATGGACCAAAGTCTTCAAGTACAGACTTTCGGGCTTCTGCGAGAATTTTGACAAGTTTTTAATCTTTCGAATGATATTCAGGCTAATTCGCGTCTGTGTAGGGAAGACTGGAGCTAGATGTCCTCTATTGTAGAATTTTGAAGTTACAACTTCTCAGGCAATTAATTAATATAAACATCATAGAGGCAACTTTCTTGTATGTATTAATATGTAATAATGTATGTGTGTGTGCCCGCCACTTCTGTTAACCGTATATTTTGTTTTATAATAACCAAAATACGAAAATACAGCAACCATCTTGCCCTGATACCGGGTTTAGTTACCCAGTAGTGCAAGGTAAAGAAGGCCACGTATAAAATATGTATCCTGATTAATAGTTCCAGAGTCTCCGCGAAAGGTCTCCACAGGCCCTCCTGCAGACCTTTAATTATGGGCCAACTTTACCTCGTTCGCCCATATGCTCTGTTTCAATCATTTTATGAATAAAAGATACATTTATCAACAGTATATATCATACATTTGCAAAAAATTTACTCTAGCTAGTAATATATCGTTTAATTTTATTCAGTCGCAATGGAGAATATTAATGGAAAATTTTTCAAGAGAGACGAAAATTTACTTTACTATTACTAAATCAGTTTTTTGCTATTTCTTAACTCTAATATTATTACAATTTTAATGAAACTCAGGAAAAATTTGTGTTTTAAAAGGACCATTTTGCGATTTTATACCCACTATTCCTCTCAAAATAAATACTAAATAAAAACATACTCCTGGAGCCATTTAACCCCGGTCTCTCCTACACGAAAAATATTGTGGTTAAGTTAGATTAACATTATATTTTTTTTACAATGTTTCTTACAAAGCTGGATTATATTAAAATTGTAATATAAATTGCTACAGAAATAGTAAGTTTGACAATTTATCGAATATACATTTAAATTTTTTTGCTGAATTAAAAAAAATGCGAACCGATGTTTTAGTTCACCCAAGATTTTTTATAATGTAAATAATATGATTTTGAAATTTTAATGAAATTGATTTTTTTTAATTAGGTAAACCACACACACGTATATATTTATACGTGTGTGTGGTTTACCTAATTTAAACTGTAAAAATTGCACGGGGAGAATTGTATAATAAAAATTGCTACAGATGTTTTATAACTGAGAAAGAGACCGACATTCTGACGTAATTGACAAGTATAATTTTGCATTATTCGTTCCTTACCTTACAAATGTAACATTTACATAGTTCCTGTTCTGATAGAAATTACTTTCCGTAAACACAAAATAATAATAATAACACGCCTGCCAAAAGCATAAGTGCACGTGCATGCGCGAAACTGACAATGGGCGATGCTGATTCGCTGCAGGTCGTTTCTGAGAGCGACGGAATTCGAGCCGCCAGCCGGTTCGCCTAATTCCAAATTTAATAAACACATACCTAACCGCGCGCGAGTGGTGGTCGCAAGTGGCGGCACAGATGTTTGAGCTTGTAGAGGATTCGCCATATAACAGAGAAGCCCCGTCCACTGGCCGTTAAATAACAAGGCCCGCGGTAGCTGGAGTCGTGAACTATATGAAATATGTACGCGGACGGCGCTTCGTCGCCCGTAATGGACGTCCGTTATGACGATTCTAGGCGAAGCAAGGAAGACGCACGTCGACGGTTGATTGCGGATCGACTCGGACGATAAATAAAGATCGAACGGGGAGATACCTATACGTGTCTTGTAGATGCAGCTCGAAGGAGAAATCGATGGGAATGCACTCCGCGCGACGCGTTAAACTCCTCCAACACCCGCTATAAAACAGAATCGCGATAAATTCATTGCTCGCAAGAAATTCTTTAAATTTTCCCCTTTGCGACAATTAACCTATTTGCATTATTGGGAGATTGGAAGAGAATATTCTCGTATCAATTAACTTTAATATTACAAAAAATATTTTTAGAATAACTAGCGTATATCGTTTATAAATCGGAGCAATCACGGAAAAAAATTATTGTGTGAGATTATGTAATAAATACTTCTAGATTTATCAGATAAAATAAAACGACTGTATTCGTTATAATTTTATGAGACAATGTACGTGAAAAATGATAGAAAATCATAAAACAGCATATACATTGTATCATAAAATTATAATGACATAAAAATACGAATGTTTTATTTTTATGAAACATTTTTATGAAGAATACGAAATTGCGTCGTTATAATTTTATGAAACGATATACGCAAAGAATGACAAAAAATTATAGATCAACACAATTGAATGGTACACCAGAAGTTTGGTGCAATTGTGCGTGCTAATGTACCAATTTTTTTTAAATAATAACTAAATATCTACGTTGTCATTTGAAAAATAATAGAAGACATTTTTTGTTCAGTTTAACTTAATATATAGCGACAACCGTCGTCATCACAGTTTATTTGCTGTATGGCGCGTAATCATTCATGAACCTTTGATTAATAACTTAGAATAACTTATTTTACATAGTTGTTCGCAAAATAGTAGAGAGATTTTTTGTTCCATTTGACCTAATCTACCTGTCATCGCGGCTCCTCTGTGAGTTACCGAACACTTTGTATATCCACTTCTGATGCAAATGGGTTAAGAATTTTTTGAAGGAGAATAATTCTTTTTTTTTCTTGATAAAATCCATAGTGCTGCGTGCTCGGCTTTTGTTCCACGGTGGAAATTAGAAATATCATTTCGCCATTTATCTAAGAGGCGAGTCCGCGGCGAGGGAAACACGCGAGTGTAATCGGGGAACGGAAAGTCTTGAAAGAAACACAGTCCCCTTTTTCACCCTCGGTCCAGGGTCGCTCGCTGGCGCACCCCCACGAGACGAGCCACGACACGATGTCGATCCCTTGCACGTGGAAGGAAACAGAGAGAACATGGGAGGACCGAAAGCCAAGTAAATCTGTTCCAATTCCCTTAGTTCCACATCCCGGCCATCCCCGGTAGCCACGCGTTCACGCTTGTCCCTTACTTATTTCGTACTTACCACCCACGTCGCACGGGTGGTACCTTACTTATTCCCTTAAGCCCGTTTCCATCGCACCGTGCCTCCCCAACGTGACATTGTCCCCGACTATCGGTGTAACGACTTTCTTTAACTCTTCCCGCCGTACGATCGCCCGATAAAGCGAATTCACTTCGTCACCATTCCGCTCGCTCATGTGTCAACCGTTGATCCCTTCACCTCTTTACGGAAGACTTTTATCAGTAACGATACGTGACAAGTCGAGACGTTAATGACGCCAAACGTCACATCTCGCATAGCGCTCACGTCTCGAAGAGAAAATAATGGATCTTGACGCGACCGATTGCTTCAATCAGATTTTTAGCGTGATTGTCTCGTGGATGTCCACGTCGTCTCAAATAGACTTTCGTGATCATCACGACGTGAGACAATCGATGGTAGAAACCATACAATTTTTTTTTTTTATTACACTTATGAAACAAAAATACACTAAAAATACTAAATTAATTATTACATAAGTACTAAATTAATTATTAAATTTATATCATATAAAAATGTATTTTTTTGTTATGTTCATGCAGCAATAAAAATTCACTAAAAGTTACATTAGATTTTTCTATTACATTTTACTTATATTATTTGCAGCAAATTTTTATCATTCTTGTAGTATTTGTCTAATTTGTCGTTCTATCAAGTTGGTGCAGAAGGTTTGTCGAATTTATATATAAAATAGAAAAGCAGTATAAAAAATTATGCAACTTCGGACTTTAATAATTGTTACTAATAAAATGAATGATATCGACTAGGTGTTTCTTTTTTCTTTACCCAGATAGACTTTCTCTCATGATCATTATGACATAAAACATTTAATGATGGAAACTTTACAGTTTTCTTTTTTTACAATTATAAAGCAAAAATATTCTATTGGATTAATTATTATATTTATCTCATAATGTAGATGTTTATTGTCGATACACTTTTACTAAAAACTACATTCAGACTTTTATATCATATTTTATATGACATATTGTTTTGAGCAAATTTTGACATAAAACAATGATAGAAATTTTCTTTTTTTAGCTACAATTATAGAGCAAATATATTCTATTAAATTAATAATTATATTTACATCATACAATAATGTAGATTTTTGTTGTTGATATACACTAACATTTTTACTAAAAGCTACACTCAGACTTTCATATTACATTTTATGACATATTGTTTTGCATAGATTCTGATAATCATTTTTCTTTCGTACTCCTATTTTATTCTATTCCCTTCCTAAAAAAGGACACGAAATCTCCAACAAGAATATAATAAATATGAGTGTTATATGAAAGATGCAACCTTCACAAATCGACTAGTAAAGTCGCTGCCAAATCTACGCACACCTGTCTATCTGCTTACTCTAGAATAACAGAGATAGAGAAAGAGAGAGGAATAACTCACCGGCGACATGCCGAATTGAGTCTTCCTCGGAAGTGTTCGTTCAATTAGACACTCGATTTATTAATCGCCCGGTAAGTCTTTTATCTCGGCGCGTTTCCTCCCTCTGACGCGCGGGATAGGAAATCTTTCTCCTCTCGTGCCCAGTCTTCCTTCCTCCCTTTTTTTTCACCAGCCAGGTGACTCCCCGCCGATCGTTTGCCTCGCTCGAGATTATCAGTAATTACGAAACTTTCCCGGAGAAACGAATCGTCGCGAGTTTACGAAGTCGGTTATTAATCGCCATCGTCTGAATACTCAAGAGAGAGGGAGAGAGAGAGGTGTCGATTTACTGAGTATCCGTATTATTACGAACAGCCGAAGGGGCACTATAATGCCGGAGTTCGGGACTTAAAGCCGACAATTCGGATCGCCGGTGTCGTCTGTAGAGGCTTTCGACGTACGTTAGAGCGCGACCCCTTCAACCCTTCGAGCCGACCTCGCGAGGCTCCCAAAATAAGTGGCGAGCATTTTTTTTCGTGTCAGTCGCAGCTTGCGAGAGCTTCCTCCGTTTCCCGCGACGCTCACGACGAACAAGTTGTGAAACACACGACGAGGGGATTGGCCGTCGATTTTATTATTCCGTCTCGTGTGATCGGCACGAGCGACACGTGGCTCGCCGTGTCGGAAACTTCGGCGTCGCGACGGCCGCCCCGGCGTCGCGCCACCGGCTAAACTTGGAACACCTCGTCGCGAAATCACGCTGACCCTATTATATCGCCATCTAAATTATCGACGTTGTCCGCTTCATTGTCGCCGCTAATAGCTTAGTTTGATGACGGTTGACCTTCGCCACGACGCAGGTTCCTTTTGTTTCCGCCCGGCGACGGACAACGGGACATTAAGCGACAATCGCAGCTCAAGGATGCGTTGTGTCCAGTGTAAATGCGAATTTATCGAACGGCCGAGTCGCTTAGCGCTTTCGGAGAGACGCGACGACGCATTGTCGACCCTCTAATTGCTCGAATCGATACAGCCGAAGGTGATAATGCCCGAGCAACACGCACATAACAGGAATACAATCTCCCCACGAATCACTCTCGCAGTCTCCAGAGTGAGTTCACGCTGGATTGCGAATAGTAGTAGTTAGTCTGTTATTGCCAATGTGGAGTCAACTTTCGATTAATTGTTTCTCGTCTTTAAGCAGCCTTAAGGAATGCAACCAAAGTGACGAACTCCAGAAATATTAGGATTTGACTGTAGTTATTATCTCACTAGTATTAATATATAAAATAGTCAAAAGTCACGATTGAAACGTACGTTATTATATTTTTTTAGTAATTTTATTTAATAAAAATAGAAAGGGAAAAAATTCACGTTCCTATAACAGAGTACTATAACAGAATTTTAATAGACCTTTGTTTTTTAGTTAGTTGATGTTAGAGCCTTATTTATATTGTTTTATATTGTTCCTGAAATATTGATAACGTAAAGACGATCGTTTCGTCAAAACATCATGTCAGGTAAGCATTGACGCTATTCTTTTTCTACTTTTGCATGCAGACGGCGTTAATGCAGTCTTATTCTTTCTTAAACATAATGACATCGGAAATTTCTAGTCAAGCGCATCACGTCTAAATATTTGCGTAATATGACTCTTGATTAATAATAAACAATAAACTGTTAATAATTGTTAATAAGGACAAGACAATGTTTTCCGATACTCACTCAAAAAATAGCATACAACTCAGTAAATCTATATGTAGATTTTATCTAAATATGTGCTGCACAGAGACAAAAGTACTTGAAAATTTATTTATAGGATATAAAGTTTTTTCGTAGGAATGACTTTATGTCACAGAAATAAATTTTATATTCCACAAATAAATTTTCAAGTATTTTTCTTGATGCGCTTTGTTTTGTCATATTTAGCAGAAAACTACGCGTATATAGAAATCTTTCTGCAAACTTTTTGTATATTTTCGTATGTTTTTAAGTTTCTTAAAGTCATCCGTAAAGATACAGCAATGTAATTTTAAAATTTTTCCAAGTGGAAGAAACACACGTTTAGAATACACAAGCTACAGAATTTTTATATTAAGCAAATATTTATGCTAATTGACAGCTCGAGATGTCAATTTTTAAAGTATATTTTTCGTACATTTTTGTATATTTTTAAACTCCTAAACTTTTCTGTAGAGATACAGCAACGTTTCCAAGTGGAATAAACACACGTTTGGGATGCACAAGATATAGAATTTTTGCAGCAAGCAAATGTTTATATTGAGATGTCAATTTTGAAATGTTTGATCGATTTCATTACAGATGAAGTAATGTTCTAATTCATTTTCGTATTTTCGTTGAGTAAAGGTATTTATGATTCTGTACGATATAAAATTTACAGAAAAAAATTCAGTATTTTATTAGTAAGATCTTTAAGTTTAGCATCCCCTTAAAGAGAATATTAATGTTGATATAATATTTTAGACATCACACTTACGTTATCGCTATTTTTGGAGTTTGTCATCCACTTTGCGTCTCCTTAACGCCTTTAATAATTTTTTACTGAAGAAGAATAAATATCAATTATATAATCATTTTTTACTAAATTGTCATTTAAAAAGACTAACATTGATAATTTAGGGTTAAACGCTCGTCGTGGCTCGCTCAGGAATTTCCTGAACGCGAAAATACGCGCAAACGTCACGACGCGGAAATGCGAGACGCACGAGACGAGGAATGCGGCGGACAGCGTCGACAGGGTGTGTACTTTCCAAAAGGTAGAATCGGCTCGCAAATCGCCTTTCAGCTGCAATCTGAAAGGACTTTCGGCGATAAGAAAGTTCCCACTGGACACACGTAGCAGCCACTATAGCCGCACACGTCAGTTGGTCGGTCGGTCGGTCGGTCGGTCGGTTGTTCGTTCGGTCGCATGCTCGATGCGCCAGCCAAGCTCGAGCCAACCGAGTCGGCTACGGCGAAGCGATGCTCAAAAAGCGTAAAATCCTAAAATCCGTAAAATCCAAGCCATTTCGCCGGCGCTCTTCCTCCTCGCCAGCCCTCACCTTTCTCGCTGCCGCTCGGCCGATCTGGCACCTAACCCCTAACTTGTTACCCGCGTCTGCCATGCCGCAAATATCCTTCCTTCCCACCGACCCACCTACCCGGCCGCCTGCGCACACTCGAAACCCAATGCATTTAACACGCCTCGGCTTCCTGAACATTCGTGCGAAATCTCGGTTAAGCCAGGAGCAAGCTAGGGCTCACCAACATCCCCGCGTCGCGCCGCCGCTCTAACTTCCACTCACGCGTTCCTCGCTCGGCCGAAAGACGATCGTTCTTCCTTCCTCCCTTTCTTTCTTTCTTTCTTTCTTTCTGTTCGGCTTACTTTCCCGGGGAAATTAAGTTACGAAGATTACTCCGGGCCCCGAACTCGGCCAAAGTGAGGAAGTGAATCCAACTCTTCCCGTTAAAGCGCGTCGAACAACATGCTACTATTGCTATTGATATCGGTGAGTACATTCTTCGAATCGACGAAGAAAGACGCGGAATAGTAAAATATCTAATTATTTACATTTAGTCATTGATATTCTACAAGAACTTGATTTTTTCAACGTTGAACCGACTAGAAAGGAAGATGTTAAAAATATCATTTCTGACCCAATGACAATGATCCATTAACTGAACATCGAAAACTGTCTCTAGGATTTTCTAGAAATTAAAAATAACAATTATTTGTTCACTAAACCCGGGCAAAGTTATGAAAATCGTGATTTATTATTGATTACACTGTCCGACACTGATTTTATCTTTGGCTTGTAAGGTATGATCTCCAATGTATTTTTTGACGTTGAATATGATACTGTTCTCAAAATTTGCCTGTCACGTTACATTTCCGAGAAAATTAAGGTAACATAGGCCAAAAAAGACAATTTTGGCCATATTTTGAATGGTATTGCGGTGAAGGAAAATTTATTTTTCCAACTTTGACTACACTATCTTAAAGTGCTATCTTTTAGCTTTAAAATGCATTTCTGTTCGTTTCTGAAAGATTTTTTAAAGCCAACATGGGAGTTACTATCGTCTGGCGCTTTGCCGAAAACGCGCGTCTAAACGTGACCTATCCGAGGCAGCACAAAATCTTTAGAGAATGTTCTGGGACGTTCTTAGAATGTATGACTGTCCTTAGAACATCCTTAGAACGTTCTTTGAAGATTTGTGCTGTATGAAATGACATTATTGCGCTATTGCGGCCTTATTAGTCATTTTTGGCCTATTATTTATACCCGTTTTCTCACAATTGTGACGTGATCGCCAGATTTAGGCAACAAATTCGTATTCAGCAGGCAAAAAACATTGAAAATAACTATTCACACTCATATGATAAAAGTGGTGTTGTACAGTGATATTGATGTTGAGCGCGCGCGGCCAGTGTTTTTAATTTTAACTAAATCTTGAAAACAATCATGACGAAAAAAAATAAAATGCGTTTTAAAGCTAAAAGTTGATATTTGCGCATGGCATTAACAAAATTTGGAGAAAAAATTTGCTGCTAGTGGTATAACGTCATGAATATCCTGAAAATCGTCATTTTTTGTCTCTTTCACACCATTTTTCTCAAAATTGTGACGTGATAGAATTTTTTTGCAAACGGATTCGAATTCAACGGCCAAAAATCTTCGGGAAATGACACTCCGTAATCCAAAGACAAAAAAGTCAAATTTTGTCGGACAGTGTTATTGAAATATTCATATGAAGTATTTTTTTAAGTTTTGTAATCTTGATGTCTTTAAAATAACGAATATGTATGTTGTATGTTCAATGTATTAATTAATTGTGTGTAAGATATACTCGCATTAGGAAGTTATTTGATAGATAAAATTTCGGCGTTGTGGAGCCTAACAAGAAAAGAGGATATACATATACGCTAGTAATCCTCCTAACGATCTCTTCTTGATTTTTTCCTTTTTTCTTCTACTTTTCAAAGCAAAATCTCAAGCAAAATTTGTTTATAAGAAATGTAAATAATAAGTTTTTCCTTTCGGATTTCTTCTACTGCATATACAACGTACAAACATATTGTATAAACCAAAAAAATAAACTTCTCTACATTTATTGCTCATCTTTCAATACATAAATGTGCAACTGATTTTATTTTAAAACAAATCAACATAGTTTAAAAAACACTTCGTATAACTATCTAACAATCAATAATAAATCCCGATTTTTATAATTTTCCTAGGACTTCTTGGACAAATAATTGTGCTATTTTCTGTTTCTAAAAAATCTCAGAATGAAAATAGTTCCCAATGATTAGTTAAAGTACCATCAGTGGGCCAGAAATGGTCTTTGATTAAACTGATCCCAATCAGTTACCTGGTTCGCACCAGGTCGATTGCAAATCGATTTGCACATTTTTCATCAAATGAAGCAATTACTTTTCATAAAAAATGTATAAAACGATTTGCAACCGATTATATAAAATAATATTATTAGGCCCTGATAAGTCATGAAATGTAAAGTGACAATTACGATATTATTAATAATCAAGATTCAGCAAAATATACAAACCAGATAACTGGTTAGGATTAATCCGATCTCGACCATGGAACAAATTTCTAGTCGGTATGATTCAAAAAGAGAGCTTCATAACTGTGCTCTCTGCTAAGAGAGCTGAAACTGTGATCAATTCCCACAAGGAAAACCAGGTTCTCCTAGAGTGTCAATAAACTAAGAGAATGCTAATAATCGAATGTTTTAGCCTATTTCGTGAAAACTTGTTACCGAACTCGCGCGACTTCACGACATTGAGCGCGCGATTAAACAGACGGCGCGCAATATATGGGAGTGCGAGGAGCCACTCCAGTTCTCTCGGATTTTTTCATCTCTGAGCGTTGAATTTACTACTTTATTTAAATATCCGCGTGCACCGTGCCACACTTTTTAGCACGAGGTCCATTATACCGCACTTAGCGGCGATCAATATGCGAGTCGTTAAATCCGGAATTCGTAGAGCCAGGTAACCTCTGCACCGGAAACTCATCACACTCCGATAGAAAGAGAGAGAGACAGAGGAAAAGACGGAGAAAGAGATCCACGAGAAAAAGAGAGAAAGAGACAGAAAGACAGAGAAAGAGAGAGAGAGAGAGAGAGAGAGAGAGAGAGAGGCAGAGATAGAGAGACAAAGAGACAGAAAGAAAGAGGATAAAAATATTTGCCACTCACTAAATACAGTGTGTTCGTAACCACATTTCGAAATCAAAATTTTAATCGCGACGTAAGATCGCGTTCGAAGCGATATGTACGACTTCGCGTGGAGTACTTTGAAACGGTCTCTCCTCGCCAAATAATAAATAAAAATAGAATATCGCTAATAGAAAAAGAGAGAAAAACTGATAAAAAGGAGGCGATCGGTCAACACTCTCGGAGCTTCGGCCGAAACTAATTAGTGGCGGTAATATTGTTCAATAACGCAGTCGATGCTTCGCGTGCAGACTAGAAGTCCTATATCAGCACCAACAGGAATGATCTCACAAAGCCAGGAGTCCTATTGACTTGCCTTTGCGCTTTAACTATTCAGATACCCTAATGGTCGTCGCAAAATAATCCCGGATAATTAATTTCGAGTTATGGTGTAGCATAGATTGCTGATACAGCGAACGTGTTTCAATCAACAGTCGGCGAGTCACGGCTTTGCGTCGGAGAATCGACGGTGCGTCTCGTCAGTTAGCGATATTTATTCAGACGACATAAAGCAGTATACAAATTATACGAATTATTTTATTTTATTGCATTTTGGTTTGCAAATTATTCTTGTGTATTTTCTTTCACTCAAGGAGATTGAAATGACAAACGAAACGTTTGGGTGACTCTCAGGCCCGTATTCATAGTTATTAGTTCTCACTTGAAACTCGCCTCAAGTCGTTATTTGAAACTTGATTTAAGTACGTGAGATACTCAGATTTGAATTTACAGCTAAATTTAAATTTTTCATTTAAATCATATAATATATGCGACATTACATTTGTAATAGCGATTCAACTGAAAAACTTGGATCCAACTCTGAATTTGAATCTGAATATCTTATGTGAGACAAGTTTCAAGTTATAAACAACTATTAATATGAGCCCAAGATTTGAATTTAGAATTTGATGTGCGTTTTTTCAGCTAAATTGCGATTACAAGTGTACATATGTTACGTGATAATATATATATATATATATATGATTGAAATAAAGAACTTCTAGTCTAATTCTAGTTTTTCTAATCTAATTCTAGTCTTTCTAGTCTAATTCTAAATCCAGATTTAAGAATCTCACTTGAAACAATTCCAAGTAAGAATCTGAAAGTAAAAGCTGTATCAATAGTCGTTATTTGAAACATGCTTCAAGTAAAATACTCAAAGTTGAATTTCAAGTTAGATGTGAGCTTTTCAGCTAAATCACGATTGCAAATGTAACGTTTTATATTGTATGATTCAAGCAAAAAACATAAATCTCTCAAAAACTCAAAACTCTAAATTTATATCTAAATATTTTGCGTGGGACAAATCTCAAGCAACAACTTTTAATACGGGATTTAAAGAGCTTAGTTGATTCATTTTTTATTTTATTTAAATGATTGAGTACGAATTTCACAAGTTAGATCTTACGTTGGCTTTTTTTATCTGTTTTCCCTTTCCCGTTGATTGTACATATGGCGACGTTTATCGACACTTGGCCGTAACGTTGTTCGATGTTCAAGATAAACCGCAAAGTCTTTGACCGCTGCCAATTTTACATAGTCTCTCTTTTTCTCTTTCACTCTCTTTTCGTAGAAAACAACAACATTCGCGAACTTTCTTCTCGAGAGCGAATCGATCGCGTCCGTTAATAAAAGCGATAACACGCCGATAATTCCGACGTCGTTACTTTCTTATCACGATCGATCGATTCTGAAAGAAGAGAAGTGCGCAAAAAAAGAAAAGAAACGAATCGAAACTCTCTTTCGAGTCAGATCACGCTGTAAAGGCAGACGCGCGCGCTCACGATATTCTCGACCGCGTGTAATACCGCGGTCGGAGAATAGCGGAACGATTAAGGAAATCTGTTTCAGCGTTAAATAGAGCCGGGGCGATTTCGTGCACGCCGTTTCCGTATGCACACATACGAGCGATAAACGGAGTGCGGGTGATATCGCATTTTGCAGCTCTCTCAACGCACTCTCTCACACGAACGCACGCCATGTACGCGCACACACATGAACACATGTGTGCACGTACGAAAACGCGTGCATGAAAGTACAGCGGAGTAAGAGAAGTTTTGAGAGCACTAGGAGAGAGAGAAAGAGAGAGAAAAGGAAAGAGAGAGAGGTATAAGAGCTCATCGACGCGTCAAAGTGGTCCCAACCAATTTCATAGCGAGGTGAGCAAACAGGGGTTCTCAAGCCCCGAACCATCGTATGGCGGCTTCCCTTTATATACAGAACACGAAACCATCAACCGCGAACGATCAATACCCCGAATTACTTTCTCATCGCTGTATATGTGTGTGTGAAAGAAAGAGAGAGGAGGAGAGAGAGGGAGAGAGAAAGAGAGAGTGTGTGCGAATCACACTGCATCACGGAGCCGGAACCAAGAGACGACGCGTCTATATAAGCGTGTCGGCACAATTAGCGCTTTGTTACTTAACATAAGACCGATGCCGGATACGTTAAGAGCTCTCCTAGGCGACGTCTCTCCATTTTGGCGGCGTCACGTCGCTGTGTCGACCGGAGCGGAGTACAAAATTACGCCAACTCCGAGGACAGTAATTACTCTCGTTATAACTTTCTGGATTCACTTTTCGAGCGGTTAACGATTGCGCACCGGTCCGTGAAACGAATGACCTACTAACGTGCCGCGGCGAAGAGAAGCGGTCTGGGTCTGAGAGAGAAAAGCGTATTGGCATGTGAGTCGCCGCGGTATTGCTGTAAGGATTTCTTAGAGCATACACCAGAGATAGAGAAATGTATACAAGTTTGGCGGTAACTTTATGAGTCCATTTGTAAAGTCCATTTTTAAAGGTTGCATTCCTTATGAGTAGTTCATATGACGCCTATATAGATCATATAGAGAGTGATAAAATATAAGTATGAAGGAAAATTATATATATATATATATATATATATATATATATATATATATATATATATATAT
>NW_022639574.1:565278-576764 GCF_010583005.1 Odontomachus brunneus | reverse complement strand
ATATATATATATATATATATATATATATATATATATATATATATATATATATATATCTTATAATTTACTTAAAACAGTGTCATGTTAAATGTAATATGAAAATCTGAATGTAACTTTTAGTAAATTTGTTGCAGCATCGATGAAACAAGTTTAATGAAAAGTCTATATTATTGTGTGGTGTAAATTTAATAATTAATTCAGTACAGAGAGTGTGTTTGCTTCATAAATGTAATTAGAACAATTATAAACTTTTTATCATCGATTGTCTCTCACTACATGTTAATTACAAAAGCTATCTGAGAATTTTATTAATCGATTTGGCTGTATCTCTTATGAGTAGTTCACATTGTTACTTGTATTTACTATAAAGTGACGAAAAGAGAAATACGAGAGAAGCATGAAAAAAATTATTAAAATTTGCTCAAAGCAGTATGACATGTAAAACGTAATATGAAAATTTAAATATAACTTTTAATAAATTCTTTGTTGCATCAATATAACAAAAGATTTATTTTATTGTATAAATCCAGTAATTAATTTAATACAGTCCAATAATTAATTTCATACAGTAAATCCATTAGCAATCCAATAATTAATTTAATATAGTATGTTTGCTTTGTAAAATATAACTTAAACGTACAAATAATTTTAAACCACGGCAGGATAATAATGTTTAAACGTGTGATTTATGCGTGAATATTTTTCCGGATTCGCAACGTACACAAAAAATCAAACTATTCTGAATCCCAATTATTTATATTAATAAATCCTACTTCTCACTTTCAATTATTAAATTATACGGCCTAACTGATTCTCTTATTAAGAGAAGAATCAATCCGATTTCTTAGATAACCAGCGACGGTTGATCCAGGTAATAGTTCGGTGGGTGTATCACGTAACCGGCATTACTCGGATACGCCAACTACAATTCTCATTAATTTTCACCGATATTTCGCGGTAATCCGTGTAACGGAAACTTGAGTCGGAGAAACTATCGCGCGGCGCAGTACGATGAATTGTTGGATATTGCAATTAATACAATGCCGGAAGCAAGGTGGGGGTAGAAGGTGTAATTCTAAGTCGATACTTAGAATTACAAATGCGAGCAGTGTTATGATGAATCTGCAACAATCAGCTGCCTGATACAAATTGATACGAGCTAAATCGCTTATCCGCGTCTCCGTCTACGTCACATGTAGGCTACACTGTGAGCCACGTAAATGTGTTTCCGGTAACGCTGTATTCCAGCGTTTAAAGGAGACACGAAAATCTTATCTCATGACGACCACGGGCGAAGCGAGAAAAAAGTCTCGCGACGACTAAAGGACGCATTAAAATACGAATAACACATCAAAATATAAAATAAACATTTATAGCGATATGTCACGTAAAACGTGATAATTTGAATATAACTTTTAGTAAATTTTTTGCTGCATCAATACAACAAAAAAATTTATATTATTGTATGAATCCAAACATCAAGGTTTGCAAATGCATAAAAAATGAAGAAAGCCAATAAAAGCCAACACAAGATTACAAATGCAAAATTCACACATACACATTTAATTATAAAAATGAAATAAACAATAAGGGGGAGCATCAAACTCTTTAAGAATTGCTTAAACGTTTCATCATTGCTTCAGTGGAAAACAAAGAGAACCTCACTCTTTAGCTACATACTAGTGTGAAATGCAAAAGTCCCCAAGACCGACACGAGACTAAAATCGATACGTTAAAATCAATCGAGACTGACGTCTAGATTAGTCGTCTACAATCCGAAAGAAATTGACGAGTAGCAACTGGGGAGAACTCGACGCGCCAAAAGTCACGAGCCGTAAAAATAGCGGCGCGCATTGTTGGTGTGTTCACGTTCCGCTCTTAAATATATATTATGCCTCCGAATTATAACAAGCGCCCCGAGATTATGCAAATGTTTAATCGCGAAGGAGCCCGCTAATGGGAAGAAATTGCAGCGCTGGCGCCAGATTAAGAGTCACCCCCTCTCGGTTCGAGTCTGCAGAAGCGGAGAGCACTGGCAGCCTCTCCCTAAGAACTCCTTCCTCCCTTAAACCCGCCCGCACCCCTTTCGCCCGCCGGCCCGCTTGTCGGCTGCGCCGAGATAAGGATTTAATTTTTGGCCACCTTTAATCCTAATTCCAAGTTACTCCGGAAGGCAGGTGCGCCACCACCACCGGCATTCTCGCCTTTCTCGCCCCCGCGAGAAACTTTAACCACGAAGGATGACATACCAGGACCCGAATGAGGCGCCGCCTTTTATACGATTAAAAATATATTGCTTCGTTCGCAGATTTGCGGACGTGCTCAGATAGACAAATGTACATGAATTTAGCAGTAACTTTATTAATTGATATGTAAAGTTTGCATCTCCCTTATGAGTGGTGCATGAGTGTATGCATTTATCATACACTAAAAGAAATTATCCAATACAAAATTAACAAAAGGATATTTCCAATCAAAATACCGATGAATTTTTGTATCAAATCAGTGAATATTCGATGAAAAAAATCAGTTTATTTTAATATTATATATTTTCTTAGCTATAGCTTAGCTATATCTTAGCTATATATTTTCTTAGCTATATCTTAGCGTATATTTTCTTAGCTGTTTATCTGATGAAATGTCATTATGATCGAAAGTATCCGATAAAATTTAGTGGAATATTCTGATCGGATATAAAAATTGATCGGTATTTGATCGGAAATATCCGTTTAATTTTTTCTCGGATAATTTCTGTCAGTGTATAGAGCGTTAGAGTGACGAAATAAAAATACAAAAGAAATATTAAAATGTAAAAGTTATAAAAATTTGCCCAAAACAATGTGCTATATAACATGCAATATGAAAATCTGTAAATTTTAGTAAACTTGTGCAATACAAAAAATTTACACTATTGTATTATACAATTGTATTATACAATTGTATTATACAATGCAAATTTAATGATTAATGCAATACATTTGCTTCATTAATATAATTTGAAAATTTTTAGTTTCCATTATCGATTATTTTACGACGTAATAATCATGAAAGTCCAATGGAGAATTTTATTAAACGATTTGTAAAATTTGCATCCCTTATGACTGGTTTTTACGGCGCTTATATTTAATAGAAATGTGTACAAAACGAAAAAAACGATGAAAATTTGCTGAAAACATTATGTCATGCAAAATGTAATATAAAAATTTGAATGTAACTTATAGTGAATTTGTGCTGCAGCATCAATATAACAAAATATTCACATTATTATACGACGTAAATTGAATGATTAATTCCGTGCAATATATTTGCTTTATCAGTGTAATTAAAAGCATTGTAAATTTCCATCATCGATTGTTTCACATCATGACAATCGTGAAAGTTCATCTGGTCGATTCCTTCATCGCGACAGGGAGCAGAGGAAGATGTTTCTGTGTGAGCTTTTGCTTTTTTCAATGTCACAACAATTCTATCTCAGAAAAATCCAGGGAGCAACCTTGTAATCCCAGTGACTTTAGCAGAGAAAACAAGAAAATCGTGGCGTGCCTTTACGATCCTCCTTCCTTTCCGACGATTAGATCGCAATTAGACACGTGAAACGCACTACTGTTATTCCTATCCATTTTCACACCACTTTTCAGATAATCACCTCTCTTCTGTGATAACGGGAACCTGCCGCTCCGTATTTTAATACGGTGTCAAGCGACAAGAGACGAAATTCCTTGCAGGGAAGGCCCTTTACTTTTAATCTCGTTACTTCAATTCTATCAAGGGGATAACACCTATTAATTCGTCCCCAGAATGAACTCGTTAAAGGAGCTCAACTCGGTCGCGATGTAACTTTGTTAAGGGGTATGCGTAAAAACATTCGGCCCGGCCCTTTGAATATCCGCCGGGGAGATAATAAGGGAATTAATTGATACGAAAAATGTAATTACGGCGGAAAAAGGTGTTTGCGCGACGAGCGAGCGAGCGAGCGAGCGAACGGGAAAATGAGCGAGGGACATCGTCACCGAAAGTTTGGAAGCCAGACCAGCTCGGTGTCATCGCGATGTCTCCAACGCAAACAGTTTTTCCATCCACGATTCAGATGATCTTTCGCGGCCGATCCGACCAATTCAATCAATTCGCGATCAATTCAAAAAAAGGAAAAAAGAGATTCTCCGTTTATCGCGAAACGAATCTTGACGCAATCGAAGAGAAGTTTGTAAAGAATAGAAACTTACGGGACTTTATGATTATGATAGACTTTCATGATTATCACGACATAAAATAATGGAAAATGTGTAGCCTAGCGCTTATAGACATTTCGTCCCTTTTTCAAAAACTTTGAATAAATTCCATTAATCATAAACTTTATGTATCATTAATTGATGCATGATACAATAATACACTGAGATAAAATATCTAAAAATTAACAAATCAGGTGAATACCATTAACATATCTACTTAAATTAAAATTCCTTTTATTTAAATTGAGTATTGTTTACTTGTTTAAGTATCTCATACATATTTGTTAATTTTTTAATATTTTTTTCTTAATATATAACTTGAAGCTTATTATACTCGAGCAGATTAAGAATATAAAGTCTCGTAATCGTTTAGAAGATAAACGATCCGGAAGGTTACAATCTCAACAATATGGCTATTTGTTGAGATTCCAACGGACACGATGTTGAGGTCCTCGTAACCGTTCGGGCCTTGAACATTGTCCAACTCGTCGGCCGCTTCCGACTGGTGGAGCAGAACTGATACAACCCTTACCATATCGCGTGGTATAACACAAGAAAGTTGCTGCCAAATTTACGTATATCTGTCTGGATAGCCATGATCCAGATAAACTTTCATGATTATCACGACGTGAGACACAATCAATAATAAAAACTTTACAATTCTTTTAATTGTAAAGCAAATAACATTTGTAACGCAAATATACTGTATTGATTTAATCATTAAATTTATACTAATTTATAATAATTATTTGTTATATTAATGAGAAAACAGATTTATTAAAAGTTACACTTAAAGTTTTACATTATATTTTTACATTTTTACATTTTTACATTTAACGTAACATGTTATTTTGTGTAAATCTTAATCATTGTTTTTGTACTTCTTTTGCATGTTTCTATTTCGTTATTCTATGTGATAAATATGAATGTTATATTCTTCATTCATAAAGGATGCAACCTAAATAGATAGGTGATTATGTTAAATGTAACAATAACTTTAGCTGATTTCTAAAGTTTGCATCCCTTATGAGTGACTCAAACGGTATTCATTATTATTTCATTATCGTATTCATATTTATCATTATTATATTTATATTTTATAGAATGACAAAATAGAAATGCGGAGAGAATAATCCAATTTTGCTGAAAGGAATATATCGTGAAATGTAATGTGAAAATCTTTGAAAGTAACTTTTAATAAATTCGTTGCTACATCAATATAACAGAAAATTGACACTAATATATGATGTAAACTTAATGATTAATTTAATATGCGGTATATTTGCTTATTTAATTAAAAAAATAAAGTTTCACCACTAACTATCGTGATAATCACGAAAGTCTATCTGGGAACTTCCCGATTCTGCTAGTAAAATTACTGCTAAATTTATCTATGTCTGTTTGTCTGGAGATATAATAAGGCACATGTCGGGTTTTCCGGACTTATCTATCTTCCACTTCAAATTATTTCGAATCCCAACCATTAACATTAGAATTAGAACGGAACTTTTAGATAGATTCATATAGCACGTCGCATATTCGGAAAAAAAATATGCGCGTACGTTATTACACGTTCTAACATTATTATCCTGTCGTAGTTCAACATTATTCGTAATAATATATCTAATATATCTAGTGACTTGCTCCACACAATTAAGTTTCTATTTCTTGAACTGTAGGTTATATGAAAATAAGCGATATACATTGAGAGAAAAATTACCTTAAAATCAACAAATATTTCTTTGATGGGTGCCATTAACATATTTATTTAAATCTAAATTCTCTTTATTTAAACCAAATATTGTTTACTTAAATCAGATAAACAATATTTGATTTAAATAAAGAGAATTTAGATTTAAATAAATATGTTAATGGCATCCATCAATGAAATATTTGTTAATTTTAAGGTAATTTTTCCTTCAGTGTACTATTAGATAAAATAAAATTTCTTGCATAATATATTGTTTCTAATAAAAACAATTTTCATTCATAAAATGATTGAAATAGAACATATGGGCGGGCGAGATAAAGTTGGCCCATAATTAAGGGTCGACAGGAAGGCTGTGGAGACTTCTCGTGGAGATTCTGGAACTACTAATAAAGATACATATTTTATACGTGACCTTCTTACCCTGCGCTGTTGGACAACTGAACCCAATATCAGGACAAGATGGCTATGTCGCTGCATGTTCGTATTTTGATTATTACAAAACAAAATATACGATTAACAGGATCGTAGCGAGTATTAATTCAAAAAGGGTTACCTCTATCATGTTTATACAATTAATTATCTAAGGAATTGTAACTTCGAAATTCTAAAATATGAGACATCTACGTCCGATCTCCCTTATATCGTATACAGATTATAATATACAGGATATCCCAGATTCTCCTCTGCAATTTTTGTAGGAACATAAAACAGATTGAGATAAACATAAAAGTTCTGTTTTATGATACTCGCAATAAAAGATATTAAGTAAAAAACGAATAATCACGCACGATATGGTAGATAAACCATAGTGGCGTCGTTTGCCATTATATACCTGTATATTAGATTAAACTAAACAAAAAATTCTGTAAATGACCACATAGATTTTAGAAATCAATTAAAGAAAATTTGTGCATTGTCGCACACAATTACGTAATAATTTTTTTCATTTATAACTAAAAATCTACATAGTTATTTATAAAATGATAAAGGACTTTTTTGTCCAATTTGACTTAGTGTACAAACACATATGCATGATTTAGTAATCTTATTTAATTAATATCTCGATTATTATTGCAAATATCACAAAACGGACTTTTATGTTTACCTCAATCCGTTCTACGTTCCCACAAAAATTGCGAAAAAGAGGGGCGCTCTGTATAAGTGAGATTGTTTGAATACAGTCGAAAACTCTCGAGTTTCTCAATAAATAACAAAAAATACACGTTTGAGTTGTGCAAACTATTTCTAGGAAATTTCGTATCCTTTTTGGCTCGTTATTCTCAGTTATCCTCGCTGCCGTGATACCGCGCCGATATCGGGGGGAGAGAGGGCGAATGGACGCGGGGGTAGCCCACACTTGGTTGTATAAAAAAGTTACTCTAAAATACGATTTGATCCGTAACGAGTGAAAATCGGTTTATTGGATTTACCACGCGTTCCAGTTCGTTTACATTACGGTAGGTATCCGCTGCGTTCTGCGTAATATAAACACAATGTGTTCCGGCACGACTGATATTGAAAAATGGCTTACTTTCGCGAATCTCCTCGATAAGGGGCACCTCGGATATTTTTTGTTCTTTCCTTTTTTCCCCCATTGCGTTCAATTCAGATTTTACGTACGAAAGTCAGACTGCGATACACTCGTACGCTCATTCGCTATGTTCATCAAGAAGCATGATCTCAACGATATAAAGCGATATTCACGAGAGAGCGAAAGAGGGTAAGAAATTTATTCTATATATGAAATGTCATATATATATGATATTTGTATAAACTACGTTTTATAAAATTTATCATACACGAACAACAATGCTTGGCTCTTATTTGTCTTTCGCTTATTTCTTTTAGTTTATTCGAAAAATATTTTATACTACGCTTTATATATATTATTCGAAAAGCTTCGATATATATCATACATAATATTTTGATAAAATTATAAATAGAAGTTATATAAGTTGCAAATAATAATTAAATTAAAAGTAATTACAAAGGAAGGTAAATTATAAAGGGAGAGATGTAATAAAGAAATAAATCGGATAAATAAAAAGGTTAAATTATATAAAGAAAAGAAACGAAGTTATGAGAGATGTGTGAGTTGTAAAGGAGGATCAATTATTATCATATTATAATTACAAAGGAATAATCACCTTCTCTTACACGGGAGACCTGCCATCCGGCTTGTCGTCTCGTAGTTTCCGCAAAAACTATTCCCGGAAACGTTGCGCCGGGAAAGCGAAAGCTCTTAATACACCGCGCGAGCAAACCGGTTACGTTCGATTCTTCTCTCACGTGGCAGCGTGTATCGCGTTACACAACCGAAATCAACATCGCGCCAGCGGCGCTGACGCGCACTCGGCCGTAATAAACAATTAAGCTAATTGTTAAAGCGACAAACGGGCTTATACACGTACTGTCGTCATATATTCTGGCGGACTGATACATACCTGGTACGTCGCGCGCCCGCGCGCACCCACACTCCGCCACGGCAAACATAACGTTGCGGCGGCTCTACTCCGAGTTGCGCGAGTTGTTCTTGCCCGTAATACATGTACGAGCGTGTACACATGTAACATACGTATACACGGCGGGCGCGTTAGGTCTCTTCGCCAAATATTTGTGCAGCAAGAAAGCGGCGTATACACATACACACACGCATACACTCTCACTGCGCCGCTTCTTCTCTTCGTGTTACTCATCAACGTAAAATAAGTGTCAATTATATTCGAATTTTGGCACTTTGGAGAGAGAGAGAGAGAGAGAGAGAGAGAGAGAGAGAGAGAGAGAGAGATCTCGCAGTGCAAAATTAACGCGGTCGAACTATCGAGTGCACGAGTGCGCGAGCACATCCATTTGTTGATAGATTCGATACAAGTCTATTGTTATATCGTTAATGTTACACAGCCGCCGTGATAGCTAATTAATGTAGTAAGCGGTGAAATTAATAGTCTATGCACTTTACCAAAAGTTGGGTTGGGCCGGTCGCTAGCGACGCGCTACTATTGTAGCCGTAATTGAACGACGCTGTTTAAAAATCGAGAGTGCATTAGAGATAGGGGAGGTCGGGGATAGATGGCCTATATTTTAGAATTTCGTAGTTTTATTCAGTCACGATAGAGAATATTAATACGAAATTTCGAATGGCTCGAAAATTTACTATTACCAAATCAGTTTTTTCTATTTCTTAACTGTCATATTATTCCAATTTTAATGAAACTCAAGGAAAAGTATGTATATTTTAAAGGACCATTTCGTGCGATTTTGTACCATTTATCTTAAGATAAATATTAAAATAAACACATGAGCAACATATCTCTGGGGCCATATAGTCCCGGTCTTCCGTACCAATAAGTAATCAAGTACTTAAAATAGTGGATAAGTAATCAATTATTTAAAATATTTAAAATAGTTTAAAAATAGAACGCATTTAAAAGGTTGTAGACAAAATTGTTACTTCTTAATCAGTGATACAATGATTAAATGAAAAAATACTTTATCCAAATAAGATATTAAAAAGAAATATTGCTTGAATACTACACAGTTTAAATGTAGAAATAAATAAGAATAAGAATCTTGTAAATATTTGATTACTTATAGGTGTTTCTAAAAAATGTATGAAATGCTTTTTGTCTTCTCTTGTTCTCTCTCTCTCTCTCTCTCTCTTTCTTTATAAAGCACGTCGGCGACCTAATCGTCGACTTGAAAGTCCCCGGTTTTTAAAATAGTAGATAAGTAATCAATTATTTAAAATATTTAAAATAATTTAAAAATAGAACGTATTTAAAAGGTTGTAGACAAAATTGTTACTTCTTAATCAGTGATACAATAATTAAATGAAAAAAATACTTTATCCAAATAAGATATTAAAAAGAAATATTGCTTGAATACTATACAGTTTAAATGTAGAAATAAATAAGAATAAGAATCTTGTAAATATTTGATTACTTATAGGTGTTTCTAAAAAATGTATGAAATGTTTTTTGTCCTCTCTTGTTCTTTCTCTTTCTCTCTCTTTCTCTTTCATTCTTTATAAAGCACGTCGGCGAACTAATCGTCGACTGGAAAGTCCCCGGTTTTTCCGGGTCAATAACCGGCGTCATACGCACGAGGGAAAAGAAAAAAGGAACCCGCGAGTAGGATCCAACTACGGCACGCATATATATACATATATTATGCACAAGTGGGCAAGTGTATCGAATTGATCGATGAATCCGCTAAGGTGCGTGGCGGCGTTTCCCCAGGAAATGCATATCTCATAGTTCCACGCGTCTCACCCCGGTATTCTCAACAGTGCATTATGTTTCTATACGAAAAACGAAAAGCGCCGCTGCGCGGATGTTTATCGTACGCGATTTCTTTCGTGAAAAAAACGGGAGATAAAAGAGAAGCCCGCTCTTAGCCTCACTGCGCGTTCAATTCGTTCAATGAACAGCGTTCATCGCGTAAGCGAGCGCCAGTTGCTCTTTAAACTCCCCTTTCTATCTTTCTGACCCTCATTCATTCTTTTTCTCGTTTCCTCTTACCATTTTAATTCGCCGCAGGCCACAGCCATGCTATGTTATGCAACTCTGCGGCCCGCGACGTTCCAAATGCACGCCCATTCATTTTTTTCATCAAATTAAGCCGACCATAAGGGAAAGGGGAGAGAGCATGTACATGATGAAAATTCTTCAATTTTTTAATTGAATCATAATTATACAAATAATATGTCACACATATTATAATTTAATTGATAATCTCAGAATCAGTTAAGTATTTTACTTGAGACAAGTTTCGAGTAAGAACTATTAATACAGATTTGGAGCTCGTATTAATAGTCGTTACTTGAAATTTGTCTCATAAGACATTTAATCTCTAACTCAGAGTTAGGTCTGAAATTTTCAATTAAATCATATGGTATGTGACATTATATTTATGATCATTATATTTAAGTCAACTGAAAAGCTCACATCTAACTCGAAATCTGAATATCTCACTTGAAACAAGTTTCAAATAACAACTATTAGCATAGGCCTAAGTTGGCTACTAATAATCTCAAGTAAGACATTCAGATTTCAATTCAAAGTTGGATGCGAGTCCTTCAGTTGAATCGCGAATGCAATGTAATGTCTCATGCATCATACAATTCAACTAAAAGACACAGATCTAACTTTGTATTCGGGTCTGAATATCTCATATGTGAGAAAAAAGTTTCAAGTAACGACTATTAATACGAGCCTAAGTATCTCACGCAAAACAAATTTCAAGTAACGACTACTAATACCTTGCCTTGCTTACCATAAGGCTTGCTTACTAATAAAGCTGCGCTATCGACTGGGCAACAGCAGAACACGCGCGTATAATTTGTTGTACGGTGACGTCAAAAATCACAGTAGCCTTTCAAAGAAGCTAATTAAACGCGATCTAATTATCTTTAATTATATCTTTCCCTTCGTAGCTTTGAGACCCGCGCAACGTGGAGGGAGTGTGTCAAACGTTGTGCCGACGATAGCGTGTCTCTCTCTCTCTCTCTCTCTCTCTCTCTCTCTCTCTCTCTCTCTCTCTCTCTC
>NW_022639574.1:551198-563591 GCF_010583005.1 Odontomachus brunneus | reverse complement strand
CCCCCTCTTCCTCGCGAATTTTGCGTTATCGACGAATATCAACGAATAATCACGATAACGACAAACGTTGCGCAATGGCGTCCACGTTGCATTACGCAACTTCCACACAGCCGAAGAAACTTAGCGGGACCGGCGATCTATAAATAGCGTAAAACTCACGGGGGCAGGGGGGAGGGAGAATCCGCGCCTGCTTTCCGACCGACGGGACTGTATAATGAAATATCTATTTATCGGTTGACATCCGGAAGATGATTTATCTACGCCTGCAGGGTGACGAGCGGAGGATAGCGAGACGCCACGGTTACGTGGAGCGTGTCGGAACGTAAAGCAACAAAAATCTCAAAAGCCTTCGAGCCCATTGGAGTAGACGTAAAGCAATTTCACAGCGGGGATCAGAAAGCAGCTTGAGCAATAAAGCTTTGCTCGTGGAAAAGCGCGATATTATTTAATGCTCAGTCAATCGAACGGCGGCGGCGACGGCGGCGGTGGTAGTGGTGGTGATGGTGATGATGGTGGTGGAGGTGATTGTGACGGTCGGCACAGGCGAGAGAGAAATCTTCCGGCATGGATATATGTCGGGTTATTAAAAAATTCAAATCGGCCGCCGCGTAATTTTTGCGAATCACTTCCCGATCGTCGCTGTTTGCGATCGCTAATGAAAGCTCGACATATAATTGAGTGTGTATCGCGTGCGCGTATCGGATGGGCGGCCGCCAGGGGGAGGGGAAGGGTGGAGGCAGAGGGCGATATTTACGCGAATCGTTCATTGATGCACTTCAACCGGTCGCGCCGTTGGAAGCATCCATAAATAAATTGCAAATTTCGTTATTTAGTTTACGCGAGAAACACCGATGCGCCGCGTTATGAAAACATCCGCGCAGATTACACGGTGAATCAGACGACGGCGGCGGCGACAGCGGCGGCGGTGGCGATGGAGGTGGCAGCAGCGAAGAGGGGGAAGAGGGAAGGGAACTACCCCGATGATATCGGAAAAACTTTATCTCGCGTAATCGTCGCGAGTGAATTAAGTGTTTATTAATAATAATTCGTGCGCGCGCGCGAGCGAATGTGCGTAATCGGACATAGTGATCGAATAACAACGCGCCTCCATGTTCGTAACGGAAACCGGAAACGTATTTCGCAAGGATCAAAATTAAAATTGCCTTTGCCTCTTCCACCCCCGTTCCTTCTCCCTCCCCCAGCCACCTATGATTGATTCTAATTGAATGGAAAATTTACGAGGCGCGCGCCTCGCGATATTCATCGCAATACAAATGAGAAAGAGAGAGAGAGAGAGAAAAAGAAAGAGGTGCATAACGAATTTCACGAATTTTAGTTTGAATACTTAATGCACGCGTTCCCTGTTCTTCTTTCGGACGCAGCCGAACGCAGTCTGTTTCTCCTCTACGCCGCCGTCACCTCCACCAAACCGAACTTCCTTCGGTTTTATCACGGCTCTATCCGATAAACATTGCGAGCTCTCTCTCTCTCCTCTGTCTCTCTCTCTCTCTCTGCCCCCTCTCTCCCCCTCTCTCTCTCTCTCTCTGCCTCCCTTCCTGCGCCATCCTCCTTTCCCTCACTGCCAGAAATTACGTAGAGGCTTACCTGGCTCACCGCAACACCTGCGGCTTTCCCACTCCCCCGTTCCCCGGGATATCGATTTTCTTTAATCTCCACCACCAAAAAGATCCTCATCGCGGATATTCCGACGTGAGAAACAGCAACTGACGACAATCGACGCGTCTATTATTATTTTTAACTTACGGATTGTGGGTGCGCTCGCCGACAGAAGAAAGCGATCCTGTCCCGTCGGCCCCGATCGCGCGATCTGCAAAAGTCCCTCGTGATGGTGACGGTGACGTAAATCGCGCGCACTCGTTAGCCGCGTATCATTTAAACCTGGCTGTTTCGGTTTCATTTCTCCGCGAGTTAACCGAAATATTTTCGTCGTCGAATCGACTCGCGTGTCTCTTTACCCATACTGATATCATATATCGACATATTTTTGAAAACAAATCACGATTTAAAATTAAATGCAACGGCATTTGTGCGAGCAACATTTCGTGCTTTTTTCATCTTCGTCAATTTATCGTATTCATCACGTCCACCGTATAAACGTGAGAGAGTTGCGCTCGTGTACTCGCGAAATATTTTATCGCATATTATAATCAACGTTACGTCGTTATTAGGGAGTATCCACAAGTAATTAAACTCTTAAAAATGCAACGCACATTTAAAAGTCTAGGTTTCATCTTCTTATTAATGATATAACGAATAGTTCAATGCAACGCACATTTAAAAGTCTAGGTTTCATCTTCTTATTAATGATATAACGAATAGTTCACGCAAATAGCGCAAAATCAAATAACAATAATATCCGAATAATACAAGATACTGTTTAGTCCTGACCAGACAAACTTGCATAAACGCGTAATACATTTGCAGAAGGAAATGGACCAATCGTGCATCTAATTGAAGGACATCCTTCTACTGCACGGTTCATGATTGCTTGATTTCCCTGTGCATGTGCATTATGTAATTTGTTTGAATAGGTCTTATATATAACACGGTTTAAGTAAAGATAAGCATAAGAGTTTGTAAATCGTTAGTTAAGAAGTGACATCTCTTGCGTAACTGAAAAAAATATCATTTCTGGATTTCAAATAAACTGAAAATATTTTTTCTCTCGACTTGTAAGAGGTTCTATTTGAAAATAGAATTATTTGCCCAAAACTCGATGAAAGAGACATCTTGTATCTTTGAAACCTCCAGAGCAAAAAGAATTTTCAATACAGTTCTTTTCTTTCAAATAAAGATTTTGTCTCAGTGAAATGATTGTAAGACTTCTTAATTAAAATTAAAGTTATATGAGGGAAAGCGGGCAAAAGTTTTTAGATCTAGCTTGCATATTCACAATAATTTCTACAAACAAGCGTTTAGTTAATCTTGTGGTCGAAATGTTTGGACAGTTAAAGTTAACTAATTGATACCTGCTTGTAGGATTTATTGTAAATATATGCAAACTATATCTATAATTTGGCTCTTTGTCCGTTTTTATGTAAGAATTTTCTATCGTTCCGCTATAAATAATCGCGTCCATCTAGTGACGGCTTTTGTTAGCCTATCTTTTTACTGTATGGAGAAAAAATTTGTAGTTAAATTAATCTGACAATGAATGCGTCCGAACAAACAGAATATTTGATTCTTATAAACCAAATTTGGTTCTAAGAAATAGATATTCCGTTTCCTTCAATCAAAATGCGTTTGATTAGTTCACTGTCACAAGTTAATTCCACTAAAAACTTGATGAAGACAAAAATTTGATTGAATTAAACTAACAATGCACGAACAAAACGTATTTTGGTCAAAAGAAAATAAATATCTGATTCTTTTAAACTTAAAATTTAATTCTACGAAACAGAAATTCTCCTTCCTTCAAAATAGATTTGATTCGTTCATTATCAAGTTAATTCAACTAAAAGCTTAACGAAGAGAAAGATTTAGTCTGATTCTTATAAATCCCAAATTCGATTTTAACAATAAGAAATTCTGTTTCCTTCAGCCGCATTTGATTTGTTCTTTATCAGGTTAATCCGATTCAACAAAATTATTTTCTCCGCGTAATTTGTTGTTTATCCTGACAATTTTTAATTTCATACAAGGTATCCCTTCATAGCTATCGAAATGTTCGATGACTCATACCCCTGATATCTCGCTGCAATTAAAGTCGCGGCTGGTAGCGTTTGTCGCGAGCTGAAAGACTAATCCGCGGATACGTGGGGTGGTCTCCTTAATGAAGAAGCGGGAAAGAAGGAGGATGCCACAGCTATTCAAGAAGCACTCAAGAAAGTTGGGTTTACAATCAGGTACGTCGAGAGAGGAAAGGTAAACCTGCCTGCGCGCGTCCTACGTGTTGAAACTATCCGGCGCGGCTAATGGCTCCGAGCGGTCGAATGACACGCGACAAAATAAAATACTCGCTCCCACGGCGAGTTCCCGGCAAGAAAAGACAAGCGTGCAGGCGCGAAGGCGTTCTGCGAGCTCGATTGTTGGTGTCGCGACATCTGCGTCGTATTCCAAAATGTCCTTTTTGAGAAAAATTTTACTCAATATCCTATAGTTTACGTTACATATGCTTAAGTAAAATCTTCCTCAAAAAGAACGTTTTGGAATGCAACATCTAGATGACCAGGTTTTCCGATTCGCGGGAAAAATTCATGGACTGTGATGCGGCTGAAAGAAAGCTTCCGCGATCAGATATCCTAGTGGAGAAGGGAATCGCGAACACAAGCGAATGATAACCGTCACCCATTCCATTTTGTCGCGACGCCTCTCGGATCAACGCGATCCTTAAAACTTGCTCCGTCGTCGTCGAGGAATACGAAATACGAATATCATTTGACGCGCGAGAGACCGCCGCAACTTTTTATTCCACACTACGTCGGCGCTCGATCATTAACAAGTAACGAAGAAGTTTCTATCGGATCTTGGACGTGCCAAAAGGGGACTGGGAGTCTCAGGGAACCGCGAAACAACATCAAACCGGGAGTCGACCTTGCCGAGTCGTCGTCGTCGTCGTTGTCAACGACATCTCGGTCGTCTTAGCCATCGCTGTCGATGCGAAATTACCCGTGCAAACGCAATTGTAAACGCTCGCGTAAATATGATTTAGAGAGGCACGAGGCGGAACTTCAAAAAAGGACGACGAGAAACGACGACCGATCGTCGAATCTGCCCAGATAGACCCACGATTATCATGACGTGAGACAATCGCGCGATAATGGAATATCCAAAATAATGTAATTTTATTCTCAGCTGAATCCTCTTATACAGAGTGTTTCAGACTTTCCTCTCTAAGTAATTGTTATAGGAACGTAGAACGAATTTAGATGAACACAAAAGTCTCATACGATTTTGCGTAATAAATCTTGAGATATTAATTAAAAAAGATTAGTGAATGTTTACGCGCGATATGGTAGATGAACTGTAGCGGCGCTGTCTGTTGTTGTATATTTATATATTAAATCAAACTGAACAAAAAAGTCCTCTATCATTTTGCAAATGACTACATAGATTTTGAGATATTAATTAGAGAAGATTTGTGCATTATCGCAGACAATTTTCTTTCATTAATAACTAAAAATCTATGTAGTTACTTGCAAAATTCATTAATGACTAAAAATCTACATAGTTACAAAATGATAAAAGGCTTTTTTGCTCAATTTGTCCTAATATATAGGCACACAATAGCACACATCGCTACACAGCTTATATCGTACGTATCACTCAGTAATCTTGTTTAATTATTCTTGAGATTTATTGTAAATATCACAAAATGATACAGGACTTTTATGTTCATCTCAATCCGTTCTACATTCCCACAAAAATTTCGGAGGAGAGCCTGAAACACCTTGTATATAGCCTCAAAAAAATTCTTCTAAAACTGAAAGGAAAATATTCTAACACCCGAAAAAGAAATTCTAGTTGCAAGGTTCTATTTCCTGTAATCGTATATTTTAAGGGAAATTTTTGCCGAAAGAATATTCGTCTTCAAACAAATCAAAATTCCAGTTGAGATTACCAGCATTCTATTCACATTAGCAAGATTCCGGTTAACCAAACAAGATTCCTGATTAACCAGAATCTTGCTAAGTTAAATAGAATTCTGGTAACTTCAGCTGCAATTCTGGTTCATTCATATTTCACCAGACATTTGATTAATCCAAGCAAATCTTTTTTGATGCACTAGATATTAAGTTTTTTTCCTTTTGAGTTAAGAGGAATATGTGTGCTTGCAAGAGAATACACTTTTACTAGGAGAAATTTCTATTAAGAACAAGATTTTGTAGATAAAAGAAATTTTATAGATAAAAGAAATTTTTCTAACTTTTAGAACATAGTGTTTAGAATCATCTCAAGACGATGTATAAGAGGATTTTGTTAAGGATAAGACTACATCTTCTTTCTTGGTAAAATATTCATTTTCTTATACTATATTTATAAAGCAAATATATTGTACCGAATTAATTATTAAATTTGCACCATATAATAATGTAAGTTTTTTGCTATACACCGTTAGAAAGAACTCTGATTGCAAAGTGCTATTTCCTGTAACCCCATATTCTAAGAGAAATTTTTTATTTCCCTTAGAAGAGTATTCCTCTTATAATGTGAGATGGACTATTAAATCGAAAATTTATTAGATATTGTCTTTTTCTTTTTGTAAATAAAAAAAAATATGTTTAGTTGAAGTTGAATATCCTCTTATTAAAAGAAACTTTTGTTAAGAACAGGTTGAACTTGTATTATCGATAAAAACGAAATTCCTCCAACTTTAGAAGAATATTGTGCTTAGAATATATTTTTTCTGATTTCAGAAGAATTTCCTTTAGGTTGTATATAAGAGGATTCCGCTAAAGAGATAAAATTATATTTTTTGAGTGTGAATATGAGTATCATATAAATCATTCATAAAGGAAGTAACTTTTACGAAACGACTAGTAAATTTGTTGCCAAATTTACGTCTGTAAATTATCTGTTTGTATAAATGGCCTCGCAGGATAAACGACAATGAACCGGTAAGAGCGACAAAGCGAAGCGCAGTAAGACAAGGCCAGAAGTTTCCGCATTTTGAAAATATCCCGGATATTTTTGACGCGTTAGATTTGCCCACTTATCTTGCCTGTTTCGAGTTGATACGTTGGGATTACAGTCTGAAATCCCGTCGACGGGATCGATTAACTTAGCGCGATGTGCCGCTCGCAGTCGTATCTCACGGCGATGATTATTGGAGAGTCTAGACACGCGCCTAATCCTACGAGAGAGGACTCGCTTTTCAGGAACTTTTAAAAGTGCTCCCAAGTTCTAATTGAAACTTTCGATCGCAAACATCGCCCTATCTTCGGGACGATCATAAAGTTGCCTTAAGCCGCCGGGCTCTTTCTAATACCGAAAAAAAGATTCGCGAGCTTAATCGTCGAGCAACACCGATTTATGGGCGCGCCGCGATTAAAAAAGTTACGCGCGATGCTAATAAACGATGTTGAGGGCACCTGTCGAAGGTATTACATTAAATAATTCCGATAGCGTCGATTGGTATGCAGTATCGAATATGAACACATGTTGGATTTGACAGACCACGAGGCTCGCGATGATATGAAATCGCCCGTTATGGAAAACATTTTCATTCTGTAATCTCGATGTCACGTCAGCTCTCGTGATTCGCTGCGCGCGGAGCCATGCGAGTCGATGAAAAATAATGAAATAAACACGCAGTCCGATTTCGTGAACTGGTCTTGTTACGCCAAAAAAAGGAAACTTACGCTATGCACCAAGCCGCGATTAACTCTGACAATAACATATCAATATACACTTATACTAATACAAAATCAATATTTACTTTGATTGATATATAGTAATGTAAAACATGTTTTAAATAAGAAAATATGCATTTTCTTAAAACCTTAAAGAAACTCTTTAGTTTTTCATGAAAACATATTAATCCTTTATAGGGCACTGGTACATAAGTCGTACCAGCAGCACAGAATTGGCCGAGAGAATCGGGAGTGGTTTTGCTTCCCTGAATGGTCACTGCTACAACAGTTATACCGGTTGATATCTCTTATCAAAAATTTTTTTCAGTCTCAATAATGATATTAAAATATCTCTAAGAACTATTTTAATGAAGTTCAAAAGAAAAAACTCATTTGTCATATCCAAGGAATCTTGCCCTATAAAGGGTTAATTACTATTAAGTACTTATTTAATTAATTTATTTATTTACTACTTATTTAATATATTTTAAATTAATAATTATATATTTTATATAAATTTTATTTTAAATAAAAAATTTAGATTTACGTAAATATACTGTTAGTACCAGTGAAAAATAAATATTTACTAATTTTTAGGTATTTTTTCTTTCGATGTACACAATGTAAATTCAATTTTAATATATTCTTCCAAGAATTCTTCCTTAATTAAAATTATGCATAAAAATAACGTTAAAAGTAAAACCAAAATGCCCAAATAGTGATTATGGCGCGAGACAATTGATGATAGAAATTCTACAGTTGCTTAAATCACATTTACGAAGCAAATATACTGTATGAAATTAATCACAAAATTTGCATCATACAATAATGTAATTCTATCGTTAAAATAAACTTGACGAAGGTAAGACTAATACGTGCGCGAGGAAAAACAGAGGGCAGGTTTCGAAAATGCGAAAATGCTACGAGACAAACACGCGTCATAAACTTACCCTGCGCAGCACACATGTCAAAAACATTTAGTTCTCGTTCTCACTACGACTCGTATCCTCGTGCGTTACTGTCGTGGTTAATCATCGCGCGGACACAATGACGCGTCGCCGTCGGCTCTCACCGCATAATAGAGAGCCTCGGAATTTAGTCCGCCAAAAGCTCATCGAATTTCTCCGCACGAAAGGATCGGGAACGTTATAATTTCGACGAGTGGAAGCTCTCCGCGCCGCGCGCGCGCGAGGGAGAGGTATATTTACATTGTTTCTATCGCCGTGAATAGCATAAGCGTTACTTTCCTGGTCAAAACGGTCGGAGGAGTTCTCCCGAGTCGGTCGGGCGCGAAAGATACTTAACACATTCTGTGCGGCCACCGGTGGTCCGCGCTCAACTTTCCATTCAAGCTTGATATTTGAACTGCAAGCGTAGAAATATTATGAAATATTACGCAATATTTCATGATATCAGTGGCCTGCGCGACATAGCGATCGATTACCGTCCGCTGTTACCAAATACTGTCATTTAACTGAATTCTAAGTATTATTTGTTTTGTGCCTCATATATTAAAAAGTGCTTTTTATTGAATCGCTCACATTTTCTCATCGTCGTATTGATAAAACTCACGTACAATTATTTCTGAGAAGTGACACAAGCGACTTATGTCTCACTTGTAACATAAAATAAAAATAGTTAAAATATCGACTGTGGAATTTTAATGCTACTTTTATTTTCTTTTTGCAGTATAACGCATTGTAGTTAAATAAGGTTATTTACTGTTATATAATGTGGATGTGTGTGTATCTCTAACAGTAAATCATTCAAAGGAAGATTCTTCTTCATTTGTTTTTTTTGTACAGAGAATTATTCGTATTTGCATTTTGTACTTTGTCTTTTAATAATAATAATAAGTATTACAACCTTATATACGCTACATCGTTACAATGTTATTATCTTTCCAGAATAAGAGATTTAAATTTCGCACTGTCGTATTAATATAAAAACCTTCACGTATAATTATTTCTAAAACGAGAGAAGCGACTTGGAAATTATATTATACTCTTCAAAGCGTCAATTTTTGAGCTTTAACGCAACTTTCTTCAACTTCAACAGACTTTAACGCAATGGCTTTCTCTGGCCTCTCTCTACTTGACTTGATTATATATCTCAGAGCTTCTCAAAATAAATCTCAATCTTCTGCACATCACTAAGCAAATTGGCCGTAGTTGTGCAAGAATGATTCAACGCACATAAAGTACGTATCGAGATAAATGAAAACGAAAATTTAATACATGATTTCAAAAGTATACAGTTAACACTGAGGTTCTTCGCAATCGTTCAAGAAGTCAAGCATAACCAAATCTCTTTCCCTTAAGGATATTCATTGATAAATTTAACTCTTAAAAAAATGGGTAAAAAAGACACAAGTAAAGAATGGCGCAAAGAAATGACTAGAAAATAAAAGCTCCCTTTTAAATTAATTTTAGGTACCCATAAAGCTTAGATTTTTCTTGTTCTGTGTAGAAAAAAGACGTATGAATTATCGTATGAATTATTGGTAAAACAATAATTAAAAAATCATGATTTATAGACTGGGTTATTTCTGCTATAACTACGACCATTCATTCTACATAATAAACGCAGCGCCGCGGAGGACTGGCGGTCAACACGCGGGCCGAATGGAAAGTCGCTGGAAGTAGCGCGCGAGCACAGAGAGACAGTCAAGTAGAAACTTACCTCGCTGGTCAGCCCCTGACGAGTCCGCCGTGCGCGGCCTGACGTCGGCGATCCGCGAGCAAGCCGGAGGAGCGAGGCGCGCGAGTCCGGGCGACGTGCGTGTGTGTTTCCGCGGCGCGCGGTTTAAAGCGCGATGACCCCACTTTTCGCTGACGCCGATCGTCAGGAGGCCGAGCTGTCACGTGCAATCTATCTGCGCACCGACAACCAGTGTGCGCCCACGTGACGTGTTATGCGCCCGCATGACACACGGACAGGTGCCATCGTCAACGCCGGGTCATTTGAAGACAAACGACGGCAACGGCGACGATATATCGTTGTGGGAGAACGTAACGAATGTTGCGACAGTACGCGCGCGCGTGGAAACTCGGCCGCGCTGCCGGCACGGGAATTTAATTAATGCCCGCGCTTTTTACGGCCCCCGCGGACTACTGATCGAATAATGGAGACGTATCGGCCAACGTGGCGCGGGTCTCACACGGTCTCACTCGCCGGAAATCCGCGCGATGCTCGCGCGACGCGTCCATCTCGGCGTGAGATAATGTCGCGAATGTTCCCGGATGATCCCGCCGCGTGACGAATGATTCCACCGCGCTGTGCGCGAGGTAAAATTTCGCGCGCTCAAGTCGACGCGAAAAAGCAAGTGGACGCGAGACGCGGACTTGTGATATTTAACTCCTTTTCTCTCAACCGAGCGAGACACAAATGCGACGAGCCGATAAACGTGATAACAACTTACTGCAAGGGGGAAGGGGACGCCGACTCTTTTCGCCTGATCCTGGGCGGATGATTCCACGCAGGTGTCGCCTGACGGAAACTCGACTATAGAAAACTTTTGCTCCCGCCGTCTTTTGCCCTTAAAATCCCCAGCTAAATCAAACGAGACTCGACTATATATATATATATATATATATATGTCTATCCGGCGATTGCGTTGCTGCAAGGTGACCCGATCTCGTTTCCTATTACCTTCGCCGGATGATTCTACGCGGATGTCACTTAGCGGAAACTTGATCACCCAAGGCGCGAAAATCCCTCGTTCCTTCCTACCTATCTCCCTCCCTAAGGATTCTCAAACGGTTCCCGAGGGATTCTCAGATATTCCCGGATTTAACAACCATATTGCGATCGAGTGATGAATTCAAGTCCCTTTTTGCTCCGCGACTACGATCAGCTCTCGACCTTGCGGAACTTTCACGCGGAGGAAACACGAGTCCCGTGAAAAGAAATCAGAATGCTATTTTCCCCAACGCTAATTTCGCGCTTTGCTATCACTGGCAACGGCACAGTCACGTGATGGACGACGATTACAATTCGGCTTGATTCGAACGTGATTCAACGGAAACACGCGCTTGACCAAAAGAATTCTGCCTGTCAACCTAATTATATATCTTCGTGCTTTGAACGTACACCGGAGGATAACGCAAGGAACAACATTCGTCTCAGCAGCGCAAAGTAACGGACCGGCTCAAAGAGAAAGCGAGAAAGCTGACCCGCTAACGAGATCCGCGAAGAGGAGACTCAGTTTCTTTTATATACCCGCGGGAAAATCCTTCGCGGACAAAACGAGAGGCGAGAGATGATCAGACCTGAAGTCGCGTTGCCAGTCAGGTGATTGTCTCGTCTTCTTCATCCCCGAGAGCGGAATCGCGGTAGTCGCCACGCGGGATAACGCGCTCCGATTTATCCGTCCGACCGACTGACCGACCGATAGACCGACCGACGACCCGACACCCTCGACGACATCTATCCCCGCTTGGCGCCCGCGACCGCCTGGACTTACAGAGTGACCTAAAATCCGCGTAGAGGACGCGTGCAAGTTCGTGCTACCTTCCGGGGTTGCTCGGGACTAGGGGTTGTCGACTGTGCGGATGCGGACGCTAGACTGACGCGGTGGTGGGATCACTCGTAGGATCGTGTGGGACGGTCGCCGACGATCGGGAGTGGCTGCGGCTCACTCCGACCAGGCGCACGCGCACCCCCTGGCCCTCCGCTAACCGATCCCTCCAACTCCCTTCGACCGTCCTGTCGTTCAGTCGTCGCCCTCTCTCTTTCTCTCTCTTTCTCTCGCCGCCACCCCTTGCCTCCCGAGCCACCAACGCTATCCCAGAGCGCCCTCTCGCGTGGGGTGGATAGGTGATACGGTGACGAGACACCTATATGTTCGGTATATCGGCTCGACCGCCGCAAGAGGGGGGAAAGAGCGATAGGGGGGAGGGTACCCCTTCCTACCGCGGCGTTCTATCGTAACGCTGTGCGGAAGGGGATGAAAAGATGTTGCCACTGTGCCCTCGATGGACTTGATTAGAATTTCCGAAAAACACCCCATTGTGCCTCCCTATCCATCTCTCTCTCTCTCTCTCTCTCTCTCTCTCTCTCTCTCTCTCTCTGTCTGTCT